>NC_084612.1:61812402-61904902 GCF_033978795.1 Nerophis ophidion
TTTCATTTTCAATGGGGTTCTAAAAGTATATCAGGATGCTTCTTTTTGTTAACACTTTGTGATTTAAACAGTTTCTTAAACCCGATCATATTAATGCATTGATTCCTTTCCTAAATCCATCCATCTATTCATTTTCTGCCGCTTGTCCCATTCGGGGTCGCGTGAAGCAGGTTAATCCATTCCATAAATTAATTCCACATAGTGATATGCTAAAGGTTTTAAGTGATGTACAGTACAGGCCAATAATTAGGACACACCTTCTCATTCAATGTCTTTTCTTTATTTTCATGACTATTACATTGTAGATTGTCACTGGAGGCATCACAACTATGAATGAACACATGTGGAGTTATGTATTTTACAAAAAAATGTGAAATAACTGAAAATATGTTTTGTATTCTAGTTTCTTCAAAAAAGCCACCCTTTGCTCTGATTACGGCTTTGCACACTCTTTGCATTCTCTCGATGAGCAATCTGCTGTTGTCCTCCTCTGTCTGCTGTGCCACGTGCTGCTCAGCCTACTCCTTTTCCTGTTCCAGCGCAGCCATCTTCCAGGACACCCCTTGAAGACTACAGTCCTGCTTGGATGGATGAGTGGTACCAGAATCAATCAATCAATGTTTATTTATATAGCCCCAAATCACAAATGTCTCAAAGGACTGCACAAATCATTACGACTACAACATCCTCGGAAGAACCCACAAAAGGGCAAGGAAAACTCACACCCAGTGGGCAGGGAGAATTCACATCCAGTGGGACGCCAGTGACAATGCTGACTATGAGAAACCTTGGAGAGGACCTCAGATGTGGGCAACCCCCCCCCCCTCTAGGGGACCGAAAGCAATGGATGTCGAGCGGGTCTAACATGATGCTGCGAAAGTTCAATCCATAGTGGCTCCAACACAGCCGCGAGAGTTCAGTCCAAAGCGGATCCAACACAGCCGCGAGAGTTCAGTCCAAAGCGGATCCAAGACAGCAGCGAGAGTCCCGTCCACAGGAGACCATCTCAAGCGGAGGCGCATCAGCAGTGTAGAGATGTCCCCAATCGATACAGGCGAGCGGTCTATCCTGGGTCCTGACGAGCGGTCCATCCTGGGTCTCGACTCTGGACAGCCAGTACTTCATCCATGGTCATCGGACCGGACCCCCTCCACAAGGGAGGGGGGGACATAGGAGAAAGAAAAGAAGCGGCAGATCAACTGGTCTAAAAAGGGAGTCTATTTAAAGGCTAGAGTATACAGATGAGTTTTAAGGTGAGACTTAAATGCTTCTACTGAGGTAGCATCTCGAACTGTTACCGGGAGGGCATTCCAGAGTACTGGAGCCCGAACGGAAAACGCTCTATAGCCCGCAGACTTTTTTCAGGCTCTAGGAATCACTAATAAGCCAGAGTCTTTTGAACGCAGATTTCTTCCCGGGACATATGGTACAATACAATCGGCAAGATAGGCTGGAGCTATACCGTGTAGTATTTTATACGTAATTAGTAAAACCTTAAAGTCACATCTTAAGTGCACAGGAAGCCAGTGCAGGTGAGCCAGTACAGGCGTAATATGATCAAACTTTCTTGTTCTTGTCAAAAGTCTAGCAGCCGCATTTTGTACCAACTGTAATCTTTTAATGCTAGACATGGGGAGACCCGAAAATAATACGTTACAGTAATCGAGACGAGACGTAACAAACGCATGGATAATGATCTCAGCGTCTTTAGTGGACAAAAGGTACTTATTGAACTTAAATTGGAGGAACAATCCCAATCCGTAGAGGACACTCCACCTGCTAATAAGGCTTTTGACGACTCTCTTCGACAGTCCCATATTGGGGTGTATAATAGGCATAGCTCGGTTGGTAGAGTGGCCGTGCCAGCAACTTGAGGGTTGCAGGTTCGATTCCCGCTTCCGCCATTCTTGTCACTGCCGTTGTGTCCTTGGGCAAGACACTTTACCCACCTGCTCCCAGCGCCACCCACACTGGTTTAAATGTAACTTAGATATTGGGTTTCACTATGTAAAGCGCTTTGAGTCACTAGAGAAAAAGCGCTATATAAATATAATTCACTTCACTTCACATTTTGGACAATCAAAAGGGGAGGAGTTTACCCCCTCCTTACTCCCCCCCCCCCCCCCCCCCAAGTAGACGGCTTTTAGCTGTGTGTGTGTGCAGCGCTAATATTGCCTAACAGTCCGTGACGTCACGTCATCATTCCGCGACGTTTTCAACAAGAAACTCCCGGGAAATTTAAAATTGCAATTTAGTAAACTAAAAAGGCCGTATTGGCATTTGTCGCAATGTTAATATTTCATCATTGATATATAAACTATCAGACTGTGTGGTGGGTAGTAGTGGGTTTCAGTAGGCCTTTAAAGTTAGTATACATTATGCCAGCACATAAATTAATGTGATTAATCATGATCAAACACAATTAAATCCATTTAAAAAAATGTAGACATCGGAATTAAGCTCAATGTAATAGTAATAGCAGCGTTGGTTTTTCCCAAAAAATATGTTTAATTAAAACTACTCTGACAAATACCTTTTTATCCACAAAATTACTTACCCTCAGAGTATACTAGGGACTGTTTTTGAGGTAAAATGATGCTCTATTTTGCTTTACTTGTTTTAATCAGAATGGAATCACTTTAGAATTGTCCCAAAGAAGTGGGGGCGTGTTGCCAGAGGTGGGTAATAACATGCTACATTTACCTAACCCCCTGGGGAATACTTAATTTGATTGCAATAGGGTAGTTAAAGGATGAAAAAGTCAACAGGGAGATAAGAGTGTATAAAAATACCAAGTATAAATTATTTTTAAAGCAAAAAAAAAAAAAGAATGCCTCAAAATAAGTTTCATTACTATGTACACTATATCAGTGTTTTTCAACCTTTTCTGAGCCAAGGCACATTTTTTTCATTGAAAATATAAAAAAGTTAAACTCAGCAGCCGATATTGACAATAAAATGTAGGTCTCGCAAAGGTCTCGCAATTGTTGGATATGAATTCAAATCATAACCAGCCATGCAACACTTTAGCTCTTATCCCAAAGTAAGTGTGCTGTCAATCAATCAATCAATCAATGTTTACTTATATAGCCCTAATCACTAGTGTCTCAAAGGGCTGCACAAACCACTACGACATCCTCGGTAGGCCCACATAAGGGCAAGGAAAACTCACACCCAGTGGGACAACGGTGACAATGATGACTATGAGAACCTTGGAGAGGAGGAAAGCAATGGATGTCGAGCGGGTCCAACATGATACTGTGAAAGTTCAATCCATAATGGATCCAACACAGTCGCGAGAGTCCAGTCCAAAGCGGATCTAACACAGCAGCGAGAGTCCCGTTCACAGCGGAGCCAGCAGGAAACCATCCCAAGCGGAGGCGGATCAGCAGCGCAGAGATGTCCCCAGCCGATACACAGGCAAGCAGTATATGGCCACCGGATCGGACCGGACCCCCTCCACAAGGGAGAGTGGGACATAGAAGAAAAAGAAAAGAAACGGCAGATCAACTGGTCTAAAAAGGGAGTCTATTTAAAGGCTAGAGTATACAAATGAGTTTTAAGGTGAGACTTAAATGCTTCTACTGAGGTGGCATCTCGAACTGTTACCGGGAGGGCATTCCAGAGTACTGGAGCCCGAACGGAAAACGCTCTATAGCCCGCAGACTTTTTTTGGGCTTTGGGAATCACTAATAAGCCGGAGTCATTTGAACGCAGATTTCTTGCCGGGACATATGGTACAATACAATCGGCAAGATAGGATGGAGCTAGACCGTGTAGTATTTTATACGTAAGTAGTAAAACCTTAAAGTCACATCTTAAGTGCACAGGAAGCCAGTGCAGGTGAGCCAGTACAGGCGTAATGTGATCAAACTTTCTTGTTCTTGTCAAAAGTCTAGCAGCCGCATTTTGTACCAACTGTAATCTTTTAATGCTAGACATGGGGAGACCCGAAAATAATACGTTACAGTAGTCGAGGCGAAAATAATACGTTACAGTAGTCACCACCTGTCACATCACACCGTAACTTATTTTGAAATTGTTGGTGTTTTCCTGTGTGTAGTGTTTTAGTTCTTGTCTTGCGCTCCTATTTTTGGTGGCTTTTCCTGTTTTGTTGGTATTTTCCTGTAGCAGCTCAATGTCTTCCTTAAACGCTATTCCCCACACCTGCTTTGTTTTAGCAATCAAGACTATGTAAGTTTTTACTATCCTTCTTTGTGGGGACATCGTTGATTGTCATGTCATGTACGTATGCACTTTGTGGACGCCGTCTGCTCCACACGCTGTAAGTCTTTGCTGCCCTCCAGCATTCTGTTTTTGTTTACTTTGCAGCCAGTTTAGTTTTAGTTTCATTTTGCTTAGCCACCCTGAAGCTTCAGTGGCTTTACTTAGCCATTTTTATTTTTGGTTCAAGCATTATATACATTTCCTTCACATTGTCTTCCGCTGTCGTCTGCATATTGTGATCATGACAAACCATGTCGACATCTACGAAGCAATTATCTACCTGTTGCCACCGACTGATATGGAAGTATTACACGGTTACGCTGCCGAGCTCTATAAAGTGCAGACACTCAACAACGGCACATTTGCGGATTGTAATTACTGGTTTGCAAAAAATATTTTTAACCCAATTGGGTGAAAAAACAATCTCCCACGGCACACCAGACTTTATCTCAAGGCACACTCAAGGGGGGGTTATTTTTATTTTATTTTTTTTCATAAAAAAATACAATCGTGTGCTTACAGACTGTATCCCTGCAGACTGTATTGATCTATTGATATCAATCAATCAATCAATGTTTACTTATAAGACCTAAATCACTAGTGTCTCAAAGAGCTGCACAAACCACAACACAAACCACTATGACATCCTCGGTAGGCCCACATAAATAATAAACAATAAAGTGCATATATAATTAAATAAATATATATAGATAATATATAAATATATGTAAAAAAATAATAAATATATATAAATAAGTATAATTTATATATTGTGTTTTTTATGTTGATTTAATAATTAAAAAAAAAAAATATATATATATATATATAAGGTTAGGTAATGTTTATTCAGGTGTACTGGAGAGGAGGCTACGTCGGATAGTCAAACCTCGGATTCAGGAGGAACAGTGTGGTTTTCGTCCTGGTCGTGGAACTGTGGACCAGCTCTATACTCTCGGCAGGGTTCTTGAGGGTGCATGGGAGTTTGCCCAACCAGTCTACATGTGCTTTGTGGACTTGGAGAAGGCATTCGACCGTGTCCCTCGGGAAGTCCTGTGGGGAGTGCTCAGAGAGTATGGGGTATCGGACTGTCTCATTGTGGCGGTCCGTTCCCTGTATGATCAGTGTCAGAGCTTGGTCCGCATTGCTGGCAGTAAGTCAGACACGTTTCCAGTGAGGGTTGGACTCCGCCAAGGCTGTCCTTTGTCACCGATTCAGTTCATAACTTTTATGGACAGAATTTCTAGGCACAGTCGAGGCAATGAGGGGTTCCGGTTTGGTTGCCGCGGGATTAGATTTCTGTTTTTTGCAGATGATGTGGTCCTGATGGCTTCATCTGGCCGGGATCTTCAGCTCTCGCTGGATCGGTTCGCAGCCGAGTGTGAAGCGACCGGAATGAGAATCAGCACCTCCAAGTCCGAGTCCATGGTTCTCCCCCGGAAAAGGGTGGAATGCCATCTCCGGGTTGGGGAGGAGCCCCTGCCCCAAGTGGAGGAGTTCAAGTACCTAGGAGTCTTGTTCACGAGTGAGGGAAGAGTGGATCGTGAGATCGACAGGCGGATCGGTGCGGCGTCTTCAGTAATGCGGACGTTGTACCGATCCGTTGTGGTAAAGAAGGAGCTGAGCCGGAAGGCAAAGCTCTCAATTTACCGGTCGATCTACGTTCCCATCCTCACCTATGGTCATGAGCTTTGGGTCATGACCGAAATGATAAGATCACGGGTACAAGCGGCCGAAATGAGTTTCCTCCGCCGGGTGGTGGGTCTCTCCCTTAGAGATAGGGTGAAAAGCTCTGTCATCCGGGAGGAACTCAAAGTAAAGCCACTGCTCCTCCACATCAAGAGGAGCCAGATGAGGTGGTTCGGGCATCTGGTCAGGATGCCACCCGAACGCCTCCCTAGGGAGGTGTTTAGGGCACGTCCAACCGGTAGGAGGCCACGGGGAAGACCCATGACACGTTGGGAAGACTATGTCTCCCGGCTGGCCTGGGAACGCCTCGGGATCCCCCGGGAAGAGCTAGACGAAGTGGCCGGGGAGAGGGAAGTCTGGGTTTCCCTGCTTAGGCTGCTGCCCCCGCGACCCGACCTCGGATAAGCGGAAGATGATGGATGGATATATATATATTTTTTTCTTTTTTTTTTTTTTTATTATTTCTTGTGCGGCCTGATACCAATTGGTCTGCGGACCGGTGGTTGGGGATCCCACGCTTTGCATTGGACTTGGTGATATATGGTTTGGATGCAGCTGTTTGGCCATGGAAACCCATTCCATGAAGCTCTCTGCGCACTGTACGTGGGCTAATTGGAAAGTCACATGAAGTTTGGAGCTCTGTAGCAACTGACTGTGCAGAAAGTCTTTGCACTATGCGCTTCAGCATCCCCTAACCCTTCTCAGTCAGTTTTCTGTGCCCTACCACTTGGTGGCTGAGTTGCTGTTGTTCCTAAACTCTTCCCTTTTCTCATAATAAAACCGACGGTTGACTTTGGGATATTTAGGAGTGAGGAAATTTCACGACTGGATTTGTTGCACAGGTGGCATCCTATGACAGTTCCACGCTGGAAATCACTGAAAGCGGCCCATTCTTTCACAAATGTTTGTAGAAACAGTCTCCATGCCTAAGTGCTTGATTTTATACACCTGTGGCCTGATAAATGATTAGGACACCTGATTGTCATCTTTTGGATGGGTGGCCGAATACATTTGGCAATAAGGTGTGATTCATCGCTATTGATTTCTATAGTTAAGTCGTTTAAGATATGACAAAATGCCATAAAAGTGCATTGTGCGATTGTACAACTTCATATTATGAACCTGCATTTTTGTTGTCCTGTAAGATTTCTGTTTTTGTCCGCAAGCCTTTTTATTCATTCAGTCTCACAATATACGAAAATGGCCGCTACTTCCGCCGTTCTCCCTTTTATTTATTCAGTGTTGCCGCATTTATTTAGGCTTGACATTCTTGCCACGAACTTTGAGGTGCAGCAGCGACCTTCTGAGGAGGTCACCTAAGTTCCCCCGTGCAGTCACACAAGACAGTGCCAGTTGTATTGATTTTTGAATACAGTAAAATACAGTAGAAGTCAAAAGTAAAAAGGCATTTTCTCATGTTTTCAAGAAGGTGTGTCCAAATTTTGACTCCTATTGTTTGTGTCACCATTGTAGGCAATACAGCAGTGTGTGTGTGTGTGTGTGTGTGTGTGTGTGTGTGTGTGTGTGTGTGTGTGTGTGTGTGTGTGTGTGTGTGTGTGTGTGCACTGCAAAAAGTGAAATCTAAGTAAGATTACATATCTCAAATAAGGGTGATATTTGCTTATTTTATGTCTGATAAGATAATTATTCTCACTAAGCAGATTTTATGTTAGTGTTTTTCTTGTTTTAAGGGTTTTGGTCCTAAATGATCTCAGTAAGATATTACAGCTTGAAGCTGAGATTTTATGACCTATATTGAGTAAAACATGCTTGAAACTATAATATCAACTGTTGCAAAGCTGTGTCAACAACACCCACAATTATAAAAGTACTTTTTTTAAAGTAATAATTTCTTTCTTTATGTCAAGATAATGCCATTAGCATTTACTTCATTTAGGAAAATTTTTCGACATATTGAGCAAAAAGGTCTCATATTTTTTTTCTACAAAGAAAAGTGCACTTGTTATTAGTGAGAATATACTTATTTTAAGGTATTTTTTGATTCATTGAGGTTAGCTAATTTTACTTGCTTTGGAAAGTCTTGACAAGCCAAATTTTCTTGTTCTATTGGCAGATAATTTTGCTTAGTTCAAGTAAAATACCCCTCGTTTTTGTATTTTTTTTCTTGTTTTTGAAGACTGACTTTTTGCAGTGTGTGTGTGTGTGTGTGTGTGTGTTTTCTGGCTTAATGGGGCGGCATAGCTCGGTTGGTAGAGTGGCCGTGCCAGCAACTTGAGGGTTGCAGGTTCGATTCCCGCTTGTGCCATCCTAGTTACTGCTGTTGTGTCCTTGGGCAAGACACTTTACCCACCTGCTCCCAGTGCCACCCACACTGGTTTAAATGTAACTTAGATATTGGGTTTCACTATGTAAAAGCGCTTTGAGTCACTTGAGAAAAGCGCTATATAAATATAATTCACATATAATTCACTAATGGGGACACGGCTCTGTTTACACAGTCACCTTTAGGGGACCTCTGACGGTATGGGGACCAAAAAACCCTTTTTAAATGATTTTCTGGTTTACTGTTCCATAGGATGACATTTTCATTCAGCATGATTATAAAACATTATTACCTTAAAGGCCTACTGAAACCCACTACTACTGACCACGCAGTCTGATAGTTTATATATCAATGATGAAATATTAACATTGCAACACGTGCCAAAACGGCCTTTTTAGTTTACTAAATTGCAATTTAAAATTTCCCGCGAGTTTCTTGTTGAAAACGTCGCGGAATGATGACGTGTACGCGTGACGTCACGGACTGTCAGGAAACATTAGCGCTGCACCACTCGCAGCTGAAAGTCGTCTGCTTTAACCGCATAATTACACAGTATTTTGGACATCTGTGTTGCTGAATCTTTTGCAATATGTTCAATTAATAATGGAGACGTCAAAGAAGAATGCTGTTGGCGGAAAGCGGTGGATTGCAGCTGCCTTCAGCAACCGAAACACAGCCGGTGTTTTTTTGTTTGTTGTGAAGCTTTAGTGAACATGTTTCTCTACCACATGTCAACCAGCAATTTTTTGGATGAGAAAATTGTGATATTAAGTCTGCTCTTACCGGAGACTTGAGCGGAGTTAGCGTCCTCCTGCAGCAGCTGTAAAAAAGGCAGCTGTGATCTTGGCTTCTCTTAAAGACACCGGCGGTCACCGCAGCCCTCTGACTTTCAGGTATGACTTTATAATCTCACTAAAACACTATTAACACAATAAGCAGATAAGGGATTTTCCAGAATTATCCTAGTAAATGTGTCTAATAACATCTGAATCACTCCCACTGCCGTCACCTTTTTTTTCTTCTTCTAGTGCTTCACTCTAACTTTCCTCATCCACAAATCTTTCATCCTAGCTCAAATTAATGGGGAAATTGTCGCTTTCTCAGTCCGAATCGCTCTTGCTGCTGGTGGCTATGATTATAAACAATGTGAGGATGTGAGGAGCCCTACGACCCGTGACGTCACGCGCACATCGTCTGCCACTTCGGGTAAATGCAAGGCTTTTTTATTAGCGACCAAAAGTTGGGAACTTTATCGTCGATGTTCTCTACTAAATCTTTTCAGCAAAAATATAGAATGGACCTGCTATCCCCGTTTAAATAAGAAAATCTCATTTCAGTAGGCCTTTAAAGTATGATTCACATTCAGAATGTTCCATTCTTCTGTATATGGTAGTTGGAGTTGCAGACAACTTTATTACTGCTGAATAGCAGTTTTCAGTAATGTCACAGAAGATGCAGGATTTGCTTTAACATTTAAGTGGTGAAAAATATAGTGCTGTATTCTGAGGATCATGTCATATTTAATTTGATTTTTTTTTTAATGTTTCTCAGTAGTCACGTCAAAATTTGTGTGAATTATGCAAACTTATTTCAATTTGGTCTCTACTCTTTTCCCCAGGGTCCCCAGTAAGAATGATCAGCACATTACTTCATCAATCCAGAGATTTAAAGACGTCTATGAGCTAAGTGAGCAGTGAACATTTTACCTCATTTTTTGTTATGCCTCCACAACCTGTAGAAAGGGTGGTCCCCCGAGGTCATGATCAAAGACTTGGTCGCCTTTCCAAATGATAACATCTGTGTGTGTGCGTTTGTGTGTGTCCAAACATAAGTGTACATGTGTGTGTTTGAAGGTTTTGGGGGTGCGGTCTATTTAGAGCTCAGCCTGTGGGAGATGTCTCAGTCCAAGGAGAGGGGCAGGAGGGCGTGGGAAGACCTCAATGTTGCCTCCTGTGTCACTTTGTGTGCACATGAGCACTATTCCTTTTTTTTTTGACTGTCAGGCACAAACCGTAAGGGAACATTTTTAGTATCCCTACTTAGATAAGTATCCCTGGTAATGTAACTTGATTAAATTGGCACAGGGGTTCGTGCATGTGCTTCACAATACGAAGGTCTTGAGTTGTCCTGGGTTCAATCCCGGGTTCGGGATCTTTCTGTGTGGAGTTTGCATGTTCTCCCCGTGACTGCGTGGGTTCCCTCCGGGTACTCCGGCTTCCTCCCACTTCCAAAAACATGCACCTGGGGATAGGTCTATTGGCAACACTAAATTGGTGAATGTGAGTGTGAATGTTGTCTGTCTATCTGTGTTAGCCCTGCGATGAGGTGGCGACTTGTCCAGGGTGTACCCTGCCTTCCGCCCGATTGTAGCTGAGATAGGCGCCAGCGCCCCCCGCGACCCCGAAAGGGAATAAGCGGTAGAAAATGGATGGATGGATGGAGTGTGAATGTTGTCTGTCTATCTGTGTTGGCCCTGTGATGAGGCGGCGACTTGTCCAGGGTGTATGTCGCTTTCCGCCTGAATGCAGCTGAGATAGGCTCCATGAGCGACCCCGAATGGGACAAGCGGTAGAAAATGAATGGATTTTTTGGGGGGGGTTCACATTTCCAGAAAGCTAAGAACCGGTGGGGGGTGAAATTCTTCCTAAACTATTCGTCTTTTTTTGTATATTCCTGGGCAATTATTTTAACTCGGGTGGCCAAATTTAGAGGAAAATGTGTCCGTGGGTTATGTCTGATTTTTAGGAACAATAATACAAAACATCACAATAATGTGTGATTGAATGCTAAAAAACTTTGACAGACCGCCTAAAAAACGGAATGGAATTTTAAGTTTTTTTCACCGAATGTAAACATATACACCCAGAATGTACATGAAAATAAAGAATGGGATTCACAATATTAACTATGAATAATAAAACACTGAATATGGACAACATATGAACGTCATACCCTTTCTCGATCGACATATTTTACTCAACAAAATTGCAGCAAAATATAAACGCGAAGGGGAAAAAAAACAGTGTTAATTTTGACAGCAAAATTTGATTTAGTTTTAGTCATAGTCTATTGACTAAAATGTAATTTAGTTTTAGTCATAATTTAGTTATTTAAATTGTTTTAGTTTTAGTCTAATTTTAGTTGACGAAATATCATAAGATTATAGTCGACGAAAACTACAGTAGATTTAGTCGACTAAAGGGTAATATGTAAACTTTCCCTTCAATTTCTCAAAGTCAAAGCAAAACAGCGGAAAAATCACCGATACAAGTCGTATTTTGATGAAAATTATGTCTCAAATTTGGTATTTCACGAGTAAGCCGTGTAATTAACGGGATAACGTCGAGTGAGTTGTATGTTGTGGAAAATGCTTACCTGTGTGTGGATTTCGGGGTGATACGACTGTAAATGTCGCTTCAAGTTTGTTGTGTTTTTCTCCGTAATCCTCGCGCTGCATTTCTTACACTGCGTCTTGTTATCTTTGACGTCAAATATAAAATTTCCCCATATGTCCTCTCTCCTCTTCCTCCCCGGCGTTGACATGTTGTCTTCTGCAGCGCATTCCCGGGTCGGTCTCAAACGCAAACTACGTTTACGTAACTTCCTTACCACGTCGCTCTGATTGGTTCTCTTCCCAACTCCTCCCGCCTCTTCCGAACGAAATGAGTTTCCGATTGGATCTCGTCTCTGGCAGACATTTTCGTCTCGTTTTTATTCGTTGACGAATATGTCAATACACCTTGTCTTCGTCTTAGTCCTATGGTAATTTTAGTTACAGCAACTCAGACGAGGCACCAAGCAGTGTGGGTGGGGAGCGTTTCCAGAGCCTGAAATGTGGATGTGAAGGAGATTTTTACAACAAGGTTCTAAAGCTTAGTTATATACCACATATATCAGATTGTAGGTGGGGTTTTTTCAGTGTTAATTTTGTTGCCGAAAAATTTTCGTCATAGTTATCGTCAACGACCTTTTTTTTCTGACTAAAACGAGACAATAACTAAATAAAAAAGAATTTATTTAGTTATTCTCTCGTTTTAGTCAGAAAAAAAAGGTTGTTGACGATAACTATGACGAAAATTTTAAGACAATAACTAAATAAAAAATAATTTATTTAGTTATTGTCTCGTTTTAGTCAGAAAAAAAAGGTCGTTGACGATAACTATGCCGAAAATTTTTCGGCAACAAAATTAACACTGAAAAAAAACCCCACCTACAATCTGATATATGTGGTATATAACTAAGCTTTAGAACCTTGTTGTAAAAATCTCCTTCACATCCGCATTTCAGGCTCTGGAAACGCTCCCCACCCACACTGCTTGGTGCCTCGTCTGAGTTGCTGTAACTAAAATTACCATAGTAACTAATTAGATTACCATAGTAACTAGTAACTCATGCAAAAGCGCAGATTCCAACCATTGAAATACTTGGTATAGTTCAAGACTTACGGTCATTTGAAAACATCACTGCACACCATAATGGCAGCCACAGTTTCCATCTTAAAGATCTAAAACATTTATTTGGGAATGTCCGGCAGGCCAGATTGAAAAGCTCAACTGGCCTTAATTTTCCCAGGTCTGATCTAAAGTAGACATTTAATTTCGGTCTATATGTTTTGTCTAAAGTACAGAAACGCGCGGCTGTCTTTAAACACCAACTGCAACAAAATTGTCGAAGATTATCTCTATGACGGCATTTTAAGAATTTGAAAGCAAAAATTAGTCCCTCACAAGTTTTTTTGAAGTCAACTCGCGGGCCTCAAGTGGATCTTCCCAAATGATTACGAAAAAAAGTGAGGACCTAAAATGGAACCTTGAGGAACACCAATAGCGTAACTATAGAGAAGCTGAACAAATGAAGTAAACAAGCTAAAATACCACATCTACCATGAACTGATTAACGTGGAACCCGACTTAAATAAGTTGAAAAACTTATTCGGCTGTTACCATTTAGTGGTCAATTGTACAGAATATGTACTGAACTGTGCAATCTACTAATAAAAGTATCAATCAATCAATCAATCAAACATTAGTTGTGACCTTAAGTAAAAAATGCATAACTGCCAAACAGGAGAGGACTTCAAAGGGTGTCTTAAGGAACACCCCGGAACAAAAGTGTTCATCCCATAAGTTTTGAAATGAACTCAAGGGGGCGCCTATTCAGTAGTTCTGGCCTACAGGTACACTTTGTACCATTCAGTTTTTTACAGTTATTTTTTATTTTGGCTGTGTTGCATGAGTATGGGGCAGCAGGGTGTGCCTCACAATAAGAAGGTCCTGGGTCCGATCCCCGGGATCCGGGATCTTTCCTTGCAGAGTCTGCATATTCTCCCTGTGACTGCATGGCTTCCTCCCACCTCCAAAGACGTGCACCAGGGGATAGGTTGATTGGCACTGCGATGAGGCGGTGACTTGTCCAGGGTGTACGCAGCCTACCGTCAGAATGCAGCTGAGATAGGCTCCAGCACCCCCCCTGAAAGGGACAAGCGGTAGAAAATGGATTGATTGATGAATGAATATAGGTTAAATTTGTCGAAGGATATTAGCTTTTTGAACAAGTTACAATCGCCACTCTGTTCTTTAAATGATGCTAAAATGGCAAAGCTACTCGAAAATTGACATTTGTTACCAACAACCATCGAAAATGCCACTTTAGATACCACATTTAGCTTAAAGGGGTCATATTATGATCATTGTTCCCACTTTTAAAACATTCTACATCAATCAGTCAATCACAAGGTATTTATATAGCCCTTAAAGGGGAACATTATCACAATTTCAGAAGGGTTAAAACCAATAAAAATCAGTTCCCAGTGGCTTATTTTATTTTTTGAAGTTTTTCTCAAAATTTTACCCATCACGCAATATCCCGAAAAACGGCTTCAAAGTGCCTGATTTTAACCGTCGTTATATGACAGACCTGTGACGTCACTGCATGAAGCAACTAGAAACAAACATGGCAGATAGCACAGAAAGGTATAGCATAGTAGCTCGGATTCAGACTTGGATTAAGCGATTCAACAGATTACGCATGTATTGAAACGGATGGTTGAGGTGTGGAGGCGGATAGCGAAAACGGAATTGAAGAAGAAACTGAAGCTATTGAGCCATATCATGACAGACAGCGGCACGAGAGGAACGCGCGGACAAATTCGGCGATTGCCTTCTAACCAACGATTGCATCTTTTGACCACTGGTGCAACTTGAATTCGTCGATTGGTAAGTGTTTGTTTGGCAGTAAATGTGGGTGGAGGGAAAGGCTGGATGCAAATATAGCTACAAATGAGGCATAACGATGCAATATGTACATACACCTAGCCTAAATAGCATGTTAGCATCGATTAGCTTCCAGTCATGCCGTGATCAAATATGTCTGATTAGCACATAAGTCAATAACACCAACAAAACTCACCTTTGTGATTTCGTTGACTTTATCGTTGGAAATGCATCTGCTTTGAGTGTCGCAGAATATCCTCAAATTCTTGCCCTTTCTGTCGTAGCATAGCTGTCGTCGGTAAAGTGTGTGGAACAAACGAGGGACTTTCGCATCTTTTGACCACTGTTGCAACTTGAATCCGTCCCTGATCGTGCTGATACACCCTCCGACAACACACCGACGAGGCATGATGTCTCCAAGGTACGGAAAACAGTCGAAAAAACGGAAAATAACAGAGCTGATTTGCCTTGGTGTGTGTAATGTGTTTGAGAAAATGGTGGATTGCTTCCTGTTGTGACATCACGGGTAAAAGGTCATTGCTCCGACAGCAAACAATTGAAAGGCGTTTAAATCGCCAAATTTACCATTTTAGAGTTCGGAAATCGGTTAAAAAAACATATGGTCTTTTCTCCGCAACATCAAGGTATATATTGACGCTTACATAGGTCTGGTGATAATGTTCCCCTTTAATCATAACATTTGCCTCAAAGATCTTCAGAAACCACCGCGACATCCTATGCTCAGGTCAACTGGCCTAAACAGGATCTTTCATTTCATTTCTATTCATCTCCTTCATTGATGTTTATTTTCTGATCAATAGACCAGGGGTTCTTTAGACCACCAAGCACCGACATGAGAGCCTATTTCTAGGTTACAATATTGCTTTATTTTTCAATAAGTCAGTTGCTTTCCAGCAATTGTCTTTTTCTCTTTCGTTCTCGTTCTGGCTTGCACTCTGGCTCCAGCCCCAACCCCGTCTTTCCTCCTTAATGCTGCTTATAACATAGCGACAGGTGATTAGATAACAAGGCCCAGGTGGGCCATCTACGCACCTGTCGCTGATTTCGACGCCGGTCCTGGCACACCCCGCTTCGCTGCAGGCCTGCAGGCCACGCCCCCTCCAGTTAGCTCCAGTTATTACAAAGAATAAGAGACCTATTATACTCTAGAAAAATGTTGGTCTTAATTAAAAATGCACGCGTTTAGTTGTGGTGAGTGTTAAAAAAAATATTAAATGGCTCTTACTGAAATACATTTTAAAATATTTGGCTTCTTGGCTCTCTCAGCCAAAAAGGTTCACGACCCCTACAATAGACAATTAAATTTTAGCAACTAAACACATATTTTACACATCTGTGCTTGAGAAGGAACAGGATGAAGAAAGTCTTATATTTCCTGCCTCCTTCAACATAATAAGTATTCTTAGTTAATGAACAGCCCAGATTCACAAGCATACAAACCAAACAAATACATCCAAATATAATGAAAACAAACCGAAAAAAACAACATAAAGTACAAACCGAACAAAAAAAGTAATATAGACCTCACGGGATGATACAAAACCAGACCAAAAGTAAGCAAAATAATAAATATATAACAAAATGTAAACACTTACGGCTGTCAATATGATCCTATTGTTCTGTCTTTATATATTTTTCTCAATTGGAATATATTTCTACAATCTTTTATCTCATTGTAAAGAGAATTCCATAGTTTAACCCCCACTACTGATATACACTTTTGTTTTAAAAATGTCCTTGAAAACTGATGTTTGAAATGCTGCTCTTCATTCTCAGAAATGATGACAGTTTTTGTAAATTTGTTGGTAATACTTTACTTTTAGCCTTAAACATAACACATAATGTCTGTAACTTTACTAGCTCCTGTAGTTTCAATAAATCAGAATTAATTAATAATATGTTAGTGTGCTCTCGATAATCTGCTTTATGAATAATCCGTATCGCTCTTTTCTGTAGTTGATACGATGTTACTCTTATATGTGTTCCCCCACACTTCCACACAGTAGCTGATATATGGCAAAATAAGTACACAATACTACAATCTAACACAGGGGTCACCAACCTTTTTGAAACCAAGAGCTACTTCTTGGGTACTGATTAATGCGAAAGGCTACCAGTTTGATACACACTTAAATAAATTGCCAGAAATAGCCAATTTGTTCAATTTACCTTTAATAAATAAATCTATATATGTGAAAAAATGGGTATTTCTGTCTGTCATTCCGTCGTACATTTTTTTTCCTTTTACGGAAGGTTCTTTGTAGAGAATAAATGATGAAAAAACACTTAATTGAACGGTTTAAAAGAGGAGAAAACACGAAAAAAATGAAAATAAAATTTTGAAACATAGTTTATCTTCAAATTCGACTCTTTAAAATTCAAAATTCAACCGAAAAAATGAATAGAAAAACTAGCTAATTTGAATCTTTTTGAAAAAAATAGAAAATAAATAATTTATGGAACATCATTAGTAATTTTTCCTGATTAAGATTAATTTTAGAATTTTGATGACATGTTTTAAATAGGTTAAAATCCTATCTGCACTTTGTCTAACAAAGAAAAATCATTATTTTTTCTAGATTCTCCAGAACAACATTTTTAAAATAAATTCAAAAAACTTTGAAATAAGATTTAAATTAGATTCTACAGATTTTCTAGATTTGCCAGAATATTTTTTTTTATTTTTAATCATAATAAGTTTGAAGAAATATTTCACAAATATTCTTCGTCGAAAAAACTGTCGCTAAAATGAAGAATTTAATTAAAATGTATTTATTATTCTTTACAATAAAATAAAAAAAATACTTGAACATTGATTCAAATTGTCAGGAAAGAACAGGGAATTTAAAAGGTAAAAAGGTATATGTGTTTAAAAATCCTAAAATCATTTTTAAGGTTGTATTTTTTCTCTAAAATGGTCTTTCTGAAAGTCATAAGAAGCAAAGTAAAAAAATAAATGAATTTATTTAAATAAGTGAAGACCAAGTCTTTAAAATATTTTCTTGGACTTTCAAATTCTATTTGAGTTTGGTCTCTCTTAGAATGAAAAATGTCGAGCAAAGCGAGACCAGCTTGGTAGTAAATATACAATATTTAAAAAATAGAGGCAGCTCACTGGTAAGTGCTACTATTTGAGCTATTTTTAGAACAGGCCAGCGGGCGACTCATTTGGTCCTTACGGGACTCTCACTATTATATTAGAGCCACTATGGACAGGACTCACACACTATTATGTTAGATCCACTATGGGCTGGACTCTCACTATTATGTTAGATCCACTATGGGCTGGACTCTCACTATTATATTAGAGCCACTATGGACAGGACTCACACACTATTATGTTAGATCCACTATGGGCTGGACTCTCACTATTATGTTAGATCCACTATGGGCTGGACTCTCACTATTATATTAGAGCCACTATGGACAGGACTCACACACTATTATGTTAGATACACTATGGACTGGACTCACACTATTATGTTAGATCCACTATGGATTGTACTCTCACTATTATGTTAGATCCACTATGGACTGGACTCTCACTATTATGTTAGATCCACTATGGACTGGACTCTCACTATTATGTTGGATCCACTATGGACTGAATTCTCTGAACTCTCACTATTATGTTAGAGCCACTATGGACTGGACTCACACACTATTATGTTAGATCCACTATGGACTGGACTCTCACTATTATGGTACATCCACTATGGACTTAACTCTCACTATTATGTTAGATCCACTCTGGACTGGACTCTCACTATTATGTTAGATAAATTATGGACTGGACTCTCACTATTATATTAGATCCACTATGTCCTGGACTCTCACTATTATGTTAGATAAATTATGGACTGGACTCTCACTATTATATTAGATCCACTATGTCCTGGACTCTCACTATTATGTTAGATCCACTATGGACTGGACTCTCACTATTATGTTAGATCCACTATGGCCTGGACTCTCACTATTATGTTAGATCCACTATGGACTGGACTCTCAAAATATTATGCTAGATCCCCACATCTGCAGTCCCCTCCAAGGTTTCTCATTGCCATCCCATTGGGTTGAGGTTTTTCTTTGCCCTGATATGGGTTCTGATCTGATGTCGTTGTGGCTTGTGCAGCCCTTTGAGACACTCATGATTTAGGGCTATATAAGTAAACCTTGATTGATTGATTGATACTAGCTTAATTCTGGAAAATCCCTTATCTGCTTATTGTGTTATTAGTGTTTTTAGTGAGATTTTATAGTCATACCTGAATGTCGTAGGGGTGTGGTGACCGCCAGTGTCTCTGAGGGAAGCCATGTAGGAGCCAAAAAAGTCGCAGCTGCCTCTTTGACAGCTGCAGGAGGAACGACACAAGCTCTTCTCATGTTTACGGTAAGAGCCGATGTTACGCCTGTTCGGCATCGTGGTGCCGGGTTCGATTCCCTCGAGGATGCGTCAAAATTGAACACAGCAAAGGTAAGATAAACAGATTTATTTAAATAACAAAAAGAGCTATATAACAAAAATGCTGGAGCTAGTAGAAAAAAACCAACAAAGGATGGTAGCATAAAAGTTAGGAATAGTAATAGTCAAACTAATACTAGCTCGAAGGCACACAAAAACAGAAAAACACATCTTCAGCGTGAGAGCTGGAATAATACAAGGGCATAGCGTGAAAGCTAGTGTGAATAAACATATAGGAATGATCAGAAGGTTCTAGTTGCGTGTAAGCAAACCAGAAATGCAGACGTACCGTTGTGTGAAAACAAACTTGGATCCCAGACTGAACAACAAAAGATGCAGGCTTATATAAGGCAGGTGATTAGTGAGGACAGGTGCGCAGGGCCGTGAGTAGCAGGTGAAACATTACAAACACCGGGTCTCAGTTCTGTTATTTTCCGTTTTTTTGACTATTTTTTGGAACCTTGGAGACATCATGCCTCGTTGGTGTGTTGTCGGAGGGTGTAACAACACTAACAGGGAGGGATTCAAGTTGCACCACTGGCAAGAAATCTGCCGACAGACCCCCATTGAATGTGCCAGAGTGTCTCCACATTTGACCGGCGATGCTAAGACAGACATGGCACAGAGGTGTATGGATAACCTGCAGATGCATTTGCAACAACTAAGTCAACAAAATCACAAAGGTGAGTTTTGTTGAAGTTGTTGACTTATGTGCTAATCAGACATATTTGGTCGGCGCATGATTGCCAGCTAATCGATGCTAACATGCTATGCTAATCGATGCTAACATCCTATTTACACTAGCTGTATGTACATTTGAAACTAGATACCCACATTTAATGCCAAACAAACACTTACAAATTGATGGATTTAAGTTGCTCAAGTGTCACAAGATGCGAAAGTCCCGATCGTTTGGTCTGCACATTTTACCGGCGATGCTAAGACAGACATGGCACAGTGATGTATGGATAACCTGCAGATGCCTTTCCAACGATAAAGTAAAAAAAATCACTTAGGTGAGTTTTGTTGAGGCCCTGCGATGAGGTGGCGACTTGTCCAAGGTGTACCCCGCCTTCCGCCCGATTGTAGCTGAGATAGGCGCCAGCGCCCCCCGCGACCCCAGAAGGGAATACGCGGTAGTAAATGGATGGATGGATGGAGTTTTGTTGATGTTATTGACTTATGTGCTAATCAGACATATTTGGTCGCGGCATGACTGCCAGCTAATCGATGCTAACATGCTATTTAGGCTAGCTGTACGTACATTTGTAGCTATATTTGCATCCAGTCTTTCCCTGCACCCACATTTAATGCCAAACAAACAATTACTAATCGATGGATTTAAGTTGCTCAAGTGTCACAAGATGCGAAAGTTCCGATTGTTTGGTCTACCCATTTTACCGGCGATGCTAAGGCAGACATAGCACGGAGATGTATGGATATCTGCGACGCTCAATCGTTGGTTAGAAGGCGATCCCTGAATAGCGTCAATAGCTATTCGCTCAATAGCTTCAGTTTCTTCTTCAATTTCGTTTTCGCTATCTGCCTCCATACTCCAACCATCCGTTTCTATACATCCGTAATCTGTTGAGTCGCTTAAACCGCTGAAATCCGAGTCTGAATCCGAGCTAATGTCGCTATATCTTGCTGTGGTAACCACCATGTTGTTTGTATTGGCAGCACTGTATGACGTCACAGGGAAATGGACAGTGGTATCGCAAATAGCGAAAATCAAGAACTTTAAAGCTTTTTTTAGGGATATTCCGGGAGGTGTAAAATTTTGAAAAAAACTTCGAAAAATAAAACAAGCCACTGGAAACTGATTTTTATTGTTTTTAACCCTTTTGAAATTGTGATAATGTTCCCCTTTAAGCAATTAAACAGATTAAGCATGTATTGAAATGGATGGTTGGAGTGTGGAGGCAGATAGCAAAACTGAAATTGAAGAAGAAACTGAAGCTATTGAGCGAATGGCTATTGACGCTATTCGGCCATGCTAACGCTATTCTGCGTTAGCATCGCCGGTAAAATGTGGAGACCAACCGATCAGGACTTTCGCATTGACACTGGATCTATAAGTCAATAACAACAACACTCACCTTGCTGATTTCATTGACTTTATCGTTGGGAATGCATCTGCTTTGAGTGTCGCAGGATATCCAGACATTCTTGCCATATATATCGTAGCATCGCCGGTAAAAAACAACGAGGGACTTTCGCACCTCTTGACACTGGAGCATCTTCAATCAGTCAATCAATGTTTATTTATATAGCCCCAAATCACAAATGTCTCAAAGGACTGCACAAATCATTACGACTACAACATCCTCGGAAGAACCCACAAAAGGGCAAGGAAAACTCACACCCAGTGGGCAGGGAGAATTCACATCCAGTTGGACGCCAGTGGCAATGCTGACTGTGAGAAACCTTGGAGAGGACCTCAGATGTGGGCACCCCCCCCCTCTAGGGGACCGAAAGCAATGGATGTCGAGCGGGTCTAACATGATACTGTGAAAGTTCAATCCATAGTGGCTCCAACACAGCCGCGAGAGTTCAGTTCAAGCGGATCCAAGACAGCAGCGAGAGTCCCGTCCACAGGAAACCATCTCAAGCGGAGGCGGATCAGCAGCGTAGAGATGTCCCCAACCGATACAGGCGAGCGGTCCATCCTTGGTCCCGACGAGCGGTCCATCCTGGGTCTCGACTCTGGACAGCCAGTACTTCATCCATGGTCATCGGACCGGACCCCCTCCACAAGGGAGGGGGGGACATAGGAGGAAGAAAAGAAGCGGCAGATCAACTGGTCTAAAAAGGGGGTCTATTTAAAGGCTAGAGTATACAGATGAGTTTTAAGGTGAGACTTAAATGCTTCTACTGAGGTAGCATCTCGAACTGTTACCGGGAGGGCATTCCAGAGTACTGGAGCCCGAACGGAAAACGCTCTATAGCCCGCAGACTTTTTTTGGGCTCTAGGAATCACTAATAAGCCAGAGTCTTTTGAACGCAGATTTCTTGCCGGGACATATGGTACAATACAATCGGCAAGATAGGCTGGAGCTAGACCGTGTAGTATTTTATACGTAAGTAGTAAAACCTTAAAGTCACATCTTAAGTGCACAGGAAGCCAGTGCAGGTGAGCCAGTACAGGCGTAATATGATCAAACTTTCTTGTTCTTGTCAAAAGTCTAGCAGCCGCATTTTGTACCAACTGTAATCTTTTAATGCTAGACATGGGGAGACCCGAAAATAATACGTTACAGTAATCGAGACGAGTCGTAACAAACGCATGGATAATGATCTCGGCGTCTTAAGTGGACAAAATGGAGCGAATTTTAGCGATATTACGGAGATGAAAGAAGGCCGTTTTAGTAACGCTTTTAATGTGTGACTCAAAGGAGAGAGTTGGGTCGAAGATAATACCCAGATTTTTTACAGACTCACCTTGTTTTATTATTTGGTTGTCAAATGTTAAAGTTGTATTATTAAATAGAGGTCGGTGTCTAGCAGGACCGATAATCAGCATTTCCGTTTTTTCGGCATTAAGTTGCAAAAAGTTAGCGGACATCCATTGTTTAATTTCATTAAGACACGCTTCCAACTGACTACAGTCCGGCGTGTTGGTCAGCTTTAGGGGCATGCAGAGTTGGGTGTCATCAGCATAACAGTGAAAGCTAACACCGTATTTGCGTATGATGTCACCCAGCGGCAGCATGTAGATGCTGAAGAGTGCAGGGCCAAGGACCGAACCCTGGGCAACTCCACACATTACCTTAACATAGTCCGAGGTCACACTGTTATGGGAGACGCACTGCATCCTATCAGTAAGATAAGAGTTAAACCATGACAGGGCTGAGTCTGACATACCAATTCGTGTTTTGATACGCTCTAATAAAATATTATGATCTTAAATCCATCGATTGCTAAGTATTTTTTTGGCATTAAATGTGGGTGGAGGGAAAGACTAGATGTAAATATAGCTACAAATAATGCATAATGCACACAGCTAGCCTAAATAGCATGTTAGCATTGATTAGCATGCCGTGCTAATTGATGCACATTCTACGTAAATCAACTTGAATCCGTCCCTGATCATGTTGTTACACCCTCCGACAACACACCGACGAGGCATGATGTCTCCAAGGTCGAAAAAACGGAAAATAACAGAGCTGATTTGAATCGATGTGGTAGGGAAACATGGCGTTGACGTTCTGACGTCATCGCTGAGAGAGTGATAAACAGAAAGGCGTTTAATTCGCCAAAATTCACCCATTTAGAGTTCGGAAATTGGTTAATCGCCAAAATTCACCCATTTAGAGTTCGGAAATCGGTAAAAAAATTATATGGTCCTTTTTCTGCAACATCAAGGTATATATTGATGCTTACATAAGTCTGGTGATAATGTTCCCCTTTAATGTCAAAAATCATGGGGAAAAAAACAGTAGTTGAGCTGCCAACCTCATCTTTGGAACAGCAGGATTTTTATGATAAATATCAAATCTGGCTGTAGGTCAATCCATTCCATCAAACCTGCTCCCTTGAAAGTTTCCAGTGACGCAAGGATGGTGGCTGACTCTGGTCGCTACACAGTTTTGGTTTTACTCGATTTAACATCTGCCTTTGACACTGCGGATCACAGTGTACTGGTTCATCGACTCAAATCTGAGACGGGGTTTTCTGGTGCGGTCTTCCAGTGGTTTACTTCTTATATAAATGGAAGAACTTTTAATGTTGCTTTTAGTGATGTAATGTCCAATGTGTCCAACCTGTCATGTAGAGTTGCCCAGGGCACTGTTCTGGGGCCTGTTTTATTAGTGTTGTACCTGATACCGTTCTGCTGAAGCACGCCTTCGGATCATCGACCGAAGGTGTTTACCTCCACACCCGGTCCAACGGCCGACTATTCAACCTCGCTTGCCTAAAAGCAATGAGCAAGGTCCGGGAGTTAACCATCAGAGACATGCTGTTTGCAGATGACACTGCTCTGGCCACCCACACAGAAGAAGAGCTACAGAGCCTGATGGACCGCTTTGCAAAGGCATGCGACAAATTCAGCCTAACTATCAGTCTGAAGAAGACAAATGTGATGGCCCAAGATGCATCACCATTGACGACTATCAACTAGAGGCCCTCAGCCAGTTCACATACCTTGGCTCCACCATCACTGACAACCTCTCATGCGACGAGTTCAGCCTAACTATCAGTCTGAAGAAGACAAATGTGATGGCCCAAGATGCATCACCATCGACGACTATCAACTAGAGGCCCTCAGCCAGTTCACATACCTTGGCTCCACCATCACTGACAACCTCTCATGCGACAAGTTCAGCCTAACTATCAGTCTGAAGAAGACAAATGTGATGGCCCAAGATGCATCACCATCAACGACTATCAACTAGAGGTCCTCAGCCAGTTCACATACCTTGGCTCCACCATCACTGACAACCTCTCATGCGACGAGTTCAGCCTAACTATCAGTCTGAAGAAGACAAATGTGATGGCCCAAGATGCATCACCATCGACGACTATCAACTAGAGGTCCTCAGCCAGTTCACATACCTTGGCTCCACCATCTCTGACAACCTCTCATGCGACGAGTTCAGCCTAACTATCAGTCTGAAGAAGACAAATGTGATGGCCCAAGATGCATCACCATCAACGACTATCAACTAGAGGTCCTCAGCCAGTTCACATACCTTGGCTCCACCATAACTGACAACCTCTCACTGGAAGCAGAGATCAACAAGAGGATCGGCAAAGCATCCTCAACCTTGGCCAGGTTGTCTTAAAGAGTGTGGAACAACAGCATGCTGACAATAAATACCAAAATCGCTGTGTATCGTGCCTACGTGCTAAGTACTCTCTCGTACGCCAGCAAATCCTGGACTCTGTACTCCTTGCAGGAGAAGAGCCTAAGTGCCTTTCACATGTGCTGCCTCCGTCGCATACTCGGGATTTCATGGAATGATCGTGGGACAAACAACGAGGTGCTGATGCAAGCCAGGATTCCCAGCATGGTCACTTTCCTTCGTTAGCGTTGCCTTCGATGGCTGGGCCATGTGCGTCGAATGCACGATGGCCGGATCCCTAAAGACATCTTCTACGCAGAGCTTGCCTCCGGCAAGAGGACGACAGGACAGCCACATCTCTGCTTCAAGGATGTCTGCAAGCGTGATCTGAAAGCGCTCGACATGGACCTGAGCACCGAGGAAGAGCTTGCTCAGGACAGATCCAGCTGGAGACACATAGTGAACACCGGACTGAAAGCTGGCAAGGCAAAACTCCGCCAGCTTGCAGATGAGAAGCGAGCTCAGAGAAAGAGCAAGCAACTACATCCTGTAGCTGACTCCACCTACAAATGCACCAAGTGCAACAGAAACTGTCACTCCCATGTGGGTCTGTACAGCCACAGCAGACGATGCATGACCCACTAAAACTTATCCAATGGGCGCCAATCCATTGTCTTCCGAGATTTACGGATGCCAACAACCTGATGCCTCTTGGTCGGTTGATCCGTAGTTTTGAAAATGTGTCTTAACGTTTCTTTGAAGATTGTATTCAACAGTACTGCTCCTTCAATGTTTTAGTTTCAGGTTTATCTGAGTTCTTGGAATGTGTATCCTGTATCAAAGACTGGTTGTCTTTGAATTTCCTTCAGATAAACTCTAACAAAACTAAAAATGATCATTGCTACCAATAAAAAAAAAAAAAAATCCCCCTGATTAAGGACTACCATGATGCTCTGAGTGTATCTGTAAAAACTGCCTCAGAAACCTTAGGGTTTTGTTCGATTAATGGAGGTTCACTGTTGTCTACTCACCAAACACTGTTTTAATCACCTGAGAAATATATTTTACGTAAGAAATTTGTTGTCAAAATCGGATCTCGTTCATCTTGTCTCGCATTGAATATTGTAATTCTGTTTTCATTTGTTTCAACAAGTTAACACTAAAGAGACTTCAGACTACAGAATGCGGCTGCCAGACTTCTGACCCAGAATAACCCACATTACCCCCATTATATCCAGTCTTCATTGGCTTCCAGTCAAATTTCGTATAGTTAAAAATGTTAAACCTCACTTTCTGTGAGGTGAAGCCCCCTAAGTATATCGTTGATTTGTTGTGCCTCTACACTTTAGGGCGCAACCTTCGGTCTACAGGCCAGGGTCTGCTAAAGATCCCAAAAACTAATTTTAAAACCTGGCGTTACAGGCTTTAACCCTTACACTCTGGAATGACTTGCACCAGACCCTCTGTGAGCTTGACTGTGTAGACTATTTGAAAAAAACATTTGAAGTCTTTTTTAGAAAATCTTTTAGTTGTTGGCTTTTTAACTTTTTTTTAATCCTTTTTATTCTTTTTATAGAATCGACCCTGTTTTTTTAATTCACCTATGTCGGGGGTCGGACACCCGCGGCTCCTTACCGCCGCCTTAGTGGCTCTCTGGAGCTTTTTCAAAAATATATGAAAAATGGAAAAAGATTCATATTTTTTGTTTTAGTATAGTTTCTGTAAGAGGACAAACATGAAACAAACATCCCTAATTACTATAAAGCACACTATATTAAACATGCTTCATTGATTCGAGTATTTGGTGAGCGCCGTTTTGTCCTACTAATTTTGTCGGCCCTTGAACTCACCGCAGTTTGTTTACATGTATAACTTTTTCCGACTTTCTAAGACGTGATTTATGCCACTTCTTTTCCCGTCTCATTTTGTCCACCAAACTTTTAACGTTGTGCATGAATGCACAAAGGTGAGTTTTGTTGTTGTTACTGACTTGTGTGGAGTGCTAATCAGACATATTTGGTCACTGCATGACTGCAAGCTAATCGATGCTAATCAATCAATCAATCAATGTTTACTTATATAGCCCTAAATCACTAGTGTCTCAAAGGGCTGCACAGACCACCACGACATCCTCGGTAGGCCCACATAAGGGCAAGGAAAACTCACACCCAGTGGGACATCGGTGACAATAATGACCCAGTGGGACGTCGGTGACAATGATGACTATGAGAACCTTAGAGAGGAGGAAAGCAATGGATGTCGAGCGGGTCTAACATGATACTGTGAAAGTTCAATCCACAATGGATCCAACACGGTCGCGAGAGTCCAGTCCAAAGCGGATCCAACACAGCAGCGAGAGTCCCGTTCACAGCGGACCCAGCAGGAAACCATCCCAAGCGGAGGCGGATCATCAGCGCAGAGATGTCCCCAGCCGATACACAGGCGAGGAGTACATGGCCACCGGATCGGACCGGACCCCCTCCACAAGGGAGAGTGGGACATAGAAGAAAAAGAAAAGAAACGGCAGATCAACTGATCTAAAAAGGGAGTCTATTTAAAGGCTAGAGTATACAAATGAGTTTTAAGGTGAGACTTAAATGCTTCTACTGAGGTGGCATCGCGAACTGTTACCGGGAGGGCATTCCAGAGTACTGGAGCCCGAACGGAAAACGCTCTATAGCCCACAGACTTTTTTGGGGCTTTGGGAATCACTAATAAGCCGGAGTCCTTTGAACGCAGATTTCTTGCCGGGACATATGGTACAATACAATCGGCAAGATAGGATGGAGCTAGACCGTGTAGTATTTTATATATGCTATATAGGCTAACTGTATGTACATATTGCATCATTATGCCTCATTTGTTGCTATATTTGAGCTCATTTAGTTTCATTTTATGTCCTTTTAATTCAATTTATATCTCATGACATCTGTATGTAAAATGGCTTTTAATTTTTTGTGGCTCCAGACAGATTTGTTTTTGTATTTTTGGTCCAACATGGCTCTTTCAACATTTTGGGTTGCCGACCCTTGACCTATGTTTTGTACACCACTTTGATTTATATTTGAACAACGCTTTATAAATAAAATGTACATACTTACTTACTAATAAGCAGGCAAGTAAGTGACCACAATGTCCCTTTTATTAGGTACCAGGACATAAAGCATGACAAATCAGTACCCAAAAAGTAGCTCTTGGTTTCAAAAAGGTTGGTGACCCCTGCTTTAAATAGACCTCCCTCTTATACCAGTTGATCTGCCATTTGTTTTCTGCTCTGCCCCCCTCTCCTTAGTGGAGGAGGAGGGGGGGGGGGGGGGCACAGATTTCTTGGCATTTCTGTTTTTAGCCAGATGATGTGCTAGCTGTCCAAAGTCAGGACCCAGGGTGGACCACTCATCTGTGCGTCAGTTGGGGACGTCTCTGAGCTGCTGACCTGACTCCGCTCAAGAAAATCTTCTGCTGGCCCCACTATGAACTGGACTCTATTATGTTAGATCCACTATGGACTGGACTCTCACAATTTTATGCTAGATCCACTCAACATCCATTGCACCGGTCCCCACCAGGGTTTCTCATTGTTATCCCATTGTGTTAAGTATTTTCTTGCCCTGATGTGGGATCAGAGCCGAGGATGTCATTGTGGCTTGTGCAGCCCTTTGAGACACTTGTGATTTAGGGCTATATAAGTAAACAGTGATTGATTGATTGATTGAAAAGAAAGAGCACCGACATGGCAAGCACAGTCAACCACAGGTAAAAATGTTCAGTTTCAGTTTGTGTATTTGGAACATGCATACAATACAATGTAATGCATCACATATTTCCAGTTGTTTCAGAACAGCACGTCCGAAAAGGAGTAGGAAGAAGCTCAGCTTATTTAATCCTACCCCTTTTTGGAACGTAGCGATGGTATCCTATTTCCTTGTTCTCTGTGACAGGACAGTGAACAAATAAATAAAAAATATACCATAGTACACAAACAAATATTAAATACATAAATAATATTTGTCTCAATAACCTGGTCAGTGGCCTAGTGGTTAGAGTGTATACCCTGAGATAAGTAGGTTGTGAGTTCAAACCCCGGCCGAGTCATACCAAAGACTATAAAATTGGGACCGATTACCTCCCTGCTTGGCACTCAGCATCATGATATTTCTCTCGTTTTGATTAAATAGCATTAGAAGAATTGTTACAACGTGTAAATGGAATAAAACAAACAACATGTTTACTTGACCCACTTCCTGGGAAACTTATCAAGGAGCTCTTTGTATTATTAGGCCCATCAGTGCTAAATATTACAAACTTATCACTTTCCTCGGGCACTGTTCCTCTAGCATTCAAAAAAGCGGTTATTCATCCTCTCCTTAAAAGACCTAACCTCGATCCTGACCTTATGGTAAACTACCGACCGGTGTCTCACCTTCCCTTTATTTCGAAAATCCTTGGAAAAATTGTTGCAGAGCAGCTAAATGAACACTTAACGTCTAACAACCTATGTGAAACCTTTCAATCCGGTTTCAGGCCAAATCACTCGACTGAGACAGCCCTCGGAAAAATGACTAATGATCTATTGGTAACGATGGATTCTGATGCGTCATCTATGTTGCTGCTCCTCGATCTTAGCGCTGCTTTTGATACCGTCGATCATAAAATTTTATTAGAACGTATCAAAACACGAATTGGTATGTCAGACTCAGCCCTGTCTTGGTTTAACTCTTATCTTACTGACAGGGTGCAGTCCGTCTCCCATAACAGTGTGACCTCGGACTATGTTAAGGTAACGTGTGGAGTTCCCCAGGGTTCGGTCCTTGGCCCTGCACTCTTCATCATCTACATGCTGCCGCTGGGTGACATCATACGCAAATACAGTGTTAGCTTTCACTGTTATGCTGATGACACCCAACTCTACATGCCCCTAAAGCTGACCAACTCGCCGGAATGTAGTCAGCTGGAGGCGTGTTTTAATGAAATTAAACAATGGATGTCCGCTAATTTTTTGCAAGTTAACGCCAAGAAAACGGAAATACTGATTATCGGTCCTGCTAGACACCGACCTCTATTTAATAATACAACTGTAACATTAGACAACCAAATAATTAAACAAGGTGACTCTGTAAAAAATCTAGGTATTATCTTCGACCCAACTCTCTCCTTTGAGTCACACATTAAAAGCGTTACTAAAACGGGCTTCTTTCATCTCCGTAATATCGCAAAATTTCGCTCCATTTTGTCCATTAACGATGCTGAGATCATTATCCATGCGTTTGTTACGTCTCGTCTTGATTACTGTAACGTATTATTTTCGGGTCTCCCCATGTCTAGCATTAAAAGATTACAGTTGGTACAAAATGCGGCTGCTAGACTTTTGACAAGAACAAGAAAGTTTGATCATATTAGGCCTATACTGGCTCACCTGCACTGGCTTCCTGTGCACTTAAGATGTGACTTTAAGGTTTTACTACTTACGTATAAAATACTACACGGTCTAGCTCCATCCTATCTTACCGATTGTATTGTACCATATGTCCCGGGAAGAAATCTTCGTTCAAAAGACTCCGGCTTATTAGTGATTCCTAAAGCCCAAAAAAGTCTGCGGGCTATAGAGCGTTTTCCGTTCGGGCTCCAGTACTCTGGAATGCCCTCCCGGTAACAGTTCGAGATGCTACCTCAGTAGAAGCATTTAAGTCTCACCTTAAAACTAATTTGTATACTCTAGCCTTTAAATAAACCTCCCTTTTAGACCAGTTGATCTGCCGCTTCTTTTCTTTTTCTCCTCTGTCCCCCCCTCCCTTGTGGAGGGGGTCCGGTCCGATGACCATGGCTGAAGTACTGGCTGTCCAGAGTCGGGACCCAGGATGGACCGCTCGTCGGGACCCAGGATTGACCGCTCGCCTGTGTATCGGTTGGGGACATCTCTACGATGCTGATCCGACTCCGCTTGGGATGGTTTCCTGTGGACGGGACTCTCGCTGCGGTCTTGGATCCGCTTTGAACTGAACTCTCGCGGCTGTGTTGGAGCCACTATGGATAGAACTTTCACAGTATCATGTTAGACACGCTCGACATCCATTGCTTTCGGTCCCCTAGAGGGGGGGTTGCCCACATTTGAAGTCCTCTCCAAGGTTTCTCATAGTCATCATTGTCACTGGCGTCCCACTAGGGTGTGAATTCTCTTTGCTCACAGGGTGTGAGTTTTTCTAGCCCTTATGTGGTTTCTTCCGAGGATGTCGTAGTCATAGTGGTTTGTACAGTTCTTTGAGACATTTGTGATTTAGGGCTATATAAATAAACATTGATTGATGATATGATTAATTAATTTATGCTCATAAACTTACATGGATCAGATCCAATGTTCGACTCAGATTGGGTAGATCAGGGGTCGGCAACCCAAAATGTTGAAAGAGTCTATATTAGTCATACTAGCCTACTATCAAAATGACTACCTACTACTATCAAAAAGACACCTACTCAGTGGCCTAGTGGATAGAGTGTCCGGCCTGAGATCGGAAGGTTGTGACTTCAAACCCCAGCCGAGTCATACCAAAGACTATAAAAATGGGACCCATTACCTCCCTGCTTGGCACTCAGCATCAAGGGTTGGAATTGGGGGTTGAATCACCCAAAAGGATTCCCGGGTTGCTCACTGCTCCCCTCACCTCCCAGGGGGGAAACAAGGGGATGGGTCAAATGCAGAGTACATATTTCACCACACCTAGTGTGTGTGTGTGTGTGTGTGTGTGTGTGTGTGTGTGTGTGTGTGTGTGTGTGTGTGAGACAATCATTGGTAATTTACCTTTAAAACAAAGTAACACATGAAGTAACTAAGGTACTGGCAAATATACTCCTTCAATTAGTGCTTGTTCACAGGTGAGCCTCTTAATCATCAAACAGAGACAGGTGTGTTAATCAGCTCTCCAAAAAGACTGATGTGGGTGAGAAAGCATACAGGAAGTGGGGGGAAAAAATATAGGGAGGAAGGAGCGCAAAACACAGAGAAAATATGTCTGACCTCAGCTTCTCCATCAGCAGCTTCCCTATATTTTCATGGATAAATTTTGTTAATATATTACCGTATTTCCTTGAATTGCCGCCGAGCATGTAAAATGCGCCTGCCTTGAATTACTGCTGGGTCAAGCTCGCTCCCCAAATTTATTAGTGCATGCTTACTTTTACCGCCGGGTCAAATTCGTGATGTCACGAGTGACGCTTCCCCTGTCGTCTTTTTCAAAATGGCGGAGGAGTTATTTATTTGCTTTTGCTATGTGTAAACCAGGGGTCTTGTTCCACAGCCATACAGGTCATACTGATGGTTGTGATATAAAACAACTTTAACACTCTTACTGATATGCGTCACACACTGTGAACCCACACGAAACAAGAATGACAAACGCATTTCGGGAGAACATCGGGTCTGTAACACATTATAAATGCAACATAACACTTATCCAGAATGCCATGCATCTATGACTCTTGGCTATATTATACAACCCGCTAGCACCAAACCCCCCCACCCCCTTTCCGTGCGTCGGTTGAGGTGGGCAGGGTCGGGGTCGCGTGTATAATATAGCCAAGAGTCACGGATGCACGGCATTCTGGGTAATTCCTATGTTGCGTTTATAATGTGTTACAGAGCTGATGTTCTCCAGAAATGTGTTTGGTGTGGGTTCACAGAGTGTGGCGCATATTAGTAAGAGTGTTAAAGTTGTTTATATATCACAACCATCAGTGTAAAAGGTATGGCTGTTGAGCAAGTATGCAGTGCAATCTCATATGAGAAGCAGCGAAACGCGTGTGTCCGACCGGCACGCAGATAGCATGATGTAAAGGTGGGTGCAATGATCTATTGTAGAGCACGGTTGAATAGGGCGGGGTTGGGGTCGCGTGTATAATATAGCCAAGAGTCATGGATGCATGGCATTCTGGGTAACTCCTATGTTGCGTTTATAATGTGTTACAGAGCCGATGTTCTCCCGAAATGGTTGATGTGGGTTCACAGAGTGTGACGCATATTAGTAAGAATGTTAAAGTTGTTTATATATCACAACCATCAGTGTAAAAGGTATGGCTGTTGACCAAGTATGCATTGCAATCTCGTTTGAGAAGCAGCGAAACGCGTGCGTCCGACCGGCACGCAGATAGCATGATGTAAAGGTGGGTGCAATGACATATTGTCAAGCACGGTTGAATTGGGCGGGGTTGGGGTCGCGTGTATAATATAGCCAAGAGTCATGGATGCATGGCATTCTGGGTAATTCCTATGCAGCGTTTATAATGTGTTACAGAGCCAATGTTCTCCAGAAATGTGTTTGGTGTGGGTTCACAGAGTGTGGCGCATATTAGTAAGAGTGTTAAAGTTGTTTTTATATCACAACCATCAGTGTAAAAGGTATGGCTGTTGACCAAGTATGCAGTGCAATCTCGTATGAGAAGCAGCGAAACGCGTGCGTCCGACCGGTATGCAGATAGCATGATGTAAAGATGGGTGCAATGACATATTGTAGAGCACGGTTGAATTGGGCGGGGTTGGGGTCGCGTGTATAATATAGCCAAGAGTCATGGATGCATGGCATTCTGGGTAATTCCTATGTTGCGTTTATAATGTGTTACAGAGCTGATGTTCTCCAGAAATGTGTTTGGTGTGGGTTCACAGAGTGTGGCGCATATTAGTAAGAGTGTTAAAGTTGTTTTTATATCATAACCATCAGTGTAAAAGGTATGGCTGTTGACCAAGTATGCAGTGCAATCTCGTATGAGAAGCAGCGAAACGCGTGCGTCCGACCGGCACGTAGATAGCATGATGTAAAGGTGGGTGCAATGACATATTGTCGAGCACGGTTGAATTGGGCGGGGTTGGGGTCGCGTGTATAATATAGCCAAGAGACATGGATGCATGGCATTCTGGGTAATTCCTATGTTGCGTTTATAATGTGTTACAGAGCCGATGTTCTCCAGAAATGGTTGATGTGGGTTCACAGAATGTGGCGCATATTAGTAAGAATGTTAAAGTTGTTTATATATCACAACCATCAGTGTAAAAGGTATGGCTGTTGACCAAGTATGCAGTGCAATCTCGTATGAGAAGCAGCGAAACGCGTGCGTCCGACCGGCACGCAGATAGCATGATTTAAAGCTGGGCGCAATGACATTATCGAGCAGTGGTCCCCAACCACCGGGCCGCGGCCGCACATGAATTTTAAATTAATTTTTTTTATTATCGCACTCAATTTTTTACTGCATGCCATTGGTAAGCGCAGGGGTGAGAAGAGGTTTGAAATGAATTAGCGCCCCGGCGGCTATTCAAGGAAATACGGTATTTTGACGACCTTGGCTGGTGTTACCGACTCGTTCCACCACGGGAGTAGCGAATAAGCCCTGGATAATTTGGTCAGATCTTGCGGCGCCAACTAGCGCTGGCCTGCAACCCGCTAACGCCGTAACAATTAGCCCAGAAACCGCCTGCACGTCTCGTAATGTTTTGAAGTTTTTTGGGGTGTATTTTTCCTGAAAGTGTGCCGAAACATCTCGAGCCGAATAATGGACGTATTGATACGAACACCTGGGACACAGTCAGCCTTCCTGTGATCAGTAACAGTTCAGTTGTTTCCTGCATCGCTCTTCCTCCTCCTCCTCCTCCTCCTCCTCCTCTAGTTGTAGGAGCGAGCAGCAGAGGGTTGCAGCCTCACAATCATGACTTTGCTGCTGCTCTGCAAAGCCTCCTCCTGCTTTAAGAAGCTCTCCACCTTGTCTTCATAGAGTGGGACAGGTGAGCCAACACCATCAGCCAAAGGATATCTGTTCATTTTTACCGTGAGTACAATTTTGTCATTCTCAATTCCCTTTTGATGTTTGTCTAGATTTTTTAAAAGACCTTTGCTCCTGTAAGTCGGACGTGTGCATCATTCAGTTTATTGTATAATGTTTTTTTTAACTTTTTACATGGTTTATTCAAGGTGTAGCACCGGTGTTTGAATAGGCAAAAACAGGTTACACTTATTTACATGTTTGCTGCTCCGACGCCGGGGTCGCACAGAGGTGGAATTAAGCGGGGAAATGTCAGTTTCTTGTCAAAAAAAAAAAAAAAAGTGATGGAAAATTAGAAAAGCACAAGTTGAGAGGGAGAGAGAGAGAGAGAGCGCCTGGTGGGAACATGTGGAAAGACAAGACCTTGTGACATGTCTCCTGAGAGAGGGAGAGAGCCTAAAAACTACTCATAGTTACAACTTGGTTTCATTCAAATGCCTCTCCACAGTTGGGATAAACATCTCTGCTTATTAAAGTGCTTTTCTTGAAATTTTCCTTCCTTTTTTTGGGGGCTAATTTAGCTGTCGAACAAGTGTCAAACATGGCCACAAAGCATTGCATGCTAATGCTAACATGGCTAATAAGGTGCCAAATAACCTTTCTAGCTATTGCCCAAAGACATGAGTTAATAATGTTGATAAAAATAATTATAATAATATAGTTAATAATACTTTCCTCTTGTTTTTCTTCGGGCTAATATAGTTAGCAAAAAAAGCTTTAGGACAAGTGTCAAACTTGTTGTAGGCTAATGCTAACATGGCTACTATGGTGTCAAATAACATTTCTTGCTGGTACCCAAAGACATGAGTTAATGACGGAGGTTTTCTTTACCTATTTTCTTTTTTGGCTAATTTAGTTAGCAAACGAACTACTGGACAAGTGTCTAACATTGCTTGCCTACCATATCGGAGCTGTAGTCTTATGTGGTTAATATAACTACTAATAACCTTTCTAGCTTGTGCGGAATTAGATCACTTAGCTTTACTTTTTTCATCTTTTGCCTAATTCAGTTAGTAAACAAACTATTGTTCAAGTGTTAAACATGGCCACAAAGCATTGACTAACCATTGAGCAAGTTACATGCTAATTCTAACATGGCTAATATTGTGCCAAATAACCTTTCTAGTTATTGCCCAAAGACATGACTTAATAATGTTGAAAAAAATTACTTTAATAATAAAGTTAATAATACTTTCCTCTTGTTTTTCTTCAGGCTAATATAGTTAGCAGAAAAAGCTTTAGGACAAGTGTCAAACGTGGCCAAACACATACTCGTTGTAGGCTAATGCTAACATGGCTACTATGGTGTCAAATACCATTTCTTGTTGGTTCCCAAAGACATGAGTTAATGACGGAGGCTTGCTTAACCTATTTCGTGTCTTTATTTTTTGGCTAATTTAGTTAGCAAACGGACTATTGGACAACTGTCTAACATTGCCTACCATGTTCTAGTTGTCGGCTTATGTGGTTTGATATAACTAGTAATAACCTTTTCTAGCTTTTTACATGAGTTCATGACAAAGGCTAAATCACCTTTTACTTTAGTAATCTTTTGCCTAATTTAGTTGGCAAACTATTGTTCAATGTCAAACATGGCCACAAAGCATTGGCTGGCCATTGGGCAAGTTACATGCTAATGCTAACATGGCTAATATGGTGCCAAATAAGCTTTAACAGGAGCTAATACTGGCGTTACCTTCCTCTTTTGTTTTTCTTCTGATTAATTTAGTTAGCTAGTTGTAGGCTAATGCTAACATGGCTACTAGGGTGTCAAATAACATTTCTTGCTGGTGCCCAAAGACAAGAGTTGATGACAGAAGCTTGCTTTAGCTTTATTTTTTGGGCTAATTTAGTGAGCAAACGGACTATTGGACAAGTGTCTAACATTGCCTACCATGTTGTAGTTGTAGGCTTATGTGGTTAATATAATTAGTAATAACCTTTCTAGCTTGTACGCAATTACATTAGTTCATGACGGAGGCTAAATCACCTTTACTTTATTAGTATTTTGCCTGATTAGTTCGTAAACAAACTATTGGACAAGTGTTAAAAATGGCCACAAAGCATTCTCTGGCCATTGGGCCAGTTACATGCTAATGCTAACATGGCTAATATGGTGCAAAAATAAGCTTTTTAGCTATTGCCCAAAGACATGAGTTAATAATGGCGTTACTTTCCTCTTTTGTTTTTCTTCTGGCTAACTTAGTTAGCAGAAAACAGCTTTAGGACAAGTGTCAAACGTGGCCAAATAAGTACTAGTTGTAGGCTAATGCTAACATGGCTACTATGGTGTCAAATAACATTTATTGCTGGTGCCCAAAGATATGAGTTTATGACAGATGATTGTTTTACCTTTTTCTTTTATTTCGTGGCTAATTTAGTTAGCAAACGGACTATTGGACAAGTGTCTAACATTGCCTACCATGTTCTAGTTGTAGTCTTATGTGGTTAATATAATTACTAATAACCTTTCTAGCTTGTGCGCAATTAGATCACTTAGCTTTATTTTTTTTCATCTTTTGCCTAATTTAGTTCGTAAACAAACAATTGTTGAAGTGTCAAACATGGCCACAAAGCATTGACTAGCCATTGGGCCAGTTACATGCTAATGCTAACATGGCTAATATGGTGCCAAATAAGCTTTCTAGCTATTGCCCAAAGACATGAGTTAATAATGGCGTTACCTTCCTCTTTTGTTTTTCTTCTGGCTAATTTAGTTGGCGAAAAAAGCTTTAGGAAAAGTGTCAAACGTGGCCAATTACGTCCTCGTTGTAGGCTAATGCTAACATGGCTACTATAGTGTCTTGCTGGTGCCCAAAGACATGAGTTAACGACAGAAGCTTGCTTTAGCTTTATTTTTTACTTTTTGGCTAATTTAGTTAGCAAACGGACTATTGAGCAAGTGTCTAACATTGCCTACCATGTTCTAGTTGTAGGCTTATGTAGTTAATTGAATTACTTACAACCTTTTCTAGCTTTTGCGCAATTACATGAGTTCATGACGGAGGTTAAATCACCGTTACTTTATTAATATTTTGCCTGATTATTTCGTAAACAAACTATTGGACAAGTGTCAAACATGGCCACAAAGCATTGACTAGCCATTGGGCCAGTTACATGCTAATGCCAACATGGCTAATATATTGCCAAATAAGTTTTCTAGCTATTGCCCAAAGACATTGTCAGGTTCCAACACTGATGACATTTATTAAACAAGAAAAGAAGCAAAGAATTAAACGGACAGAATTAAATTTGGCTCAATTTGAGGAGAAACGTCTGGTCTGTACTTTTGTACAGCCTCCAGCACGCTCTGGCGAAAGATTGTACGCCTCCTCCTTTATTTGGACTTTCCCTGACCACATGTCAACAGCTGCTTCCAAAGGGACGGGGTCGTAAAAAAGTTTGTAAAACAGTTCAAAGAAGAGGTTTGTGAAACAGTTCAAAAAGAGGTTGTCTGGAACTTGAGCAGATCCTACCTTCTCTCCGCTTTGTAATTTTTGAGTTAAAACCATATCTTTCTGTTGACTACAATACATGAAAGAAACACCTTCATGTTGCTTCCCCCCTACACAGTGGAGTTTTACAAGCCTTCTTCTTGGTAGGTTCAAAAACAGCTTTTGCTTCTCACCAGGCACTCAATGTAACACAAAGTTTTGGTGATAACTCAGAAACAATTATTCTAACAGATATGCGTTAATAATGGCGCTACCTTTGTCTTTTGTTTTTTTTTCTGGCTAACTGAGTTTGCAAAAAAGCTTTAAGACAAGTGTCAAACGAGGCCAAACACATACTAGTTGTAGGCTAATGCTAACATGGCTACTATGGTGTCAAATAACATTTCTTGCTGGTGTCCAAAGATATGAGTTAATGACAGAGGATTGTTTTATCTTTTTCTTTTATTTTGTGGCTAATTTAGTTAGCAAACGGACCATTGGACAAGTGTCTAACGTTCTCTACCATGTTCTAGTTGTAGTCTTATGTGTTTGATATAATTACTAATAACCTTTTCTAGCTTGTGCGCAATTAGATGAGGTAACGCCGAAGGCTAACTTAGCTTTACTTTTTTCATCTTTCGCCTAATTTACTTCGTAAACAAACTATTGGACAAGTGTCAAACATGGCCACAAAGCATTGACTAGCCATTGGGCAAGTTACATGCTAATCCTGAAATGGCTAATATGGTGCCAAATAAGCTTTCTAGCTATTGCCCAAAGGCATGAGTTAATAATGGCATTACCTTCCTCTTTCAGTTTTCTTCTGGCCAACTTAGTCAGCAAAAAAAAGCTTTAGGACAAGTGTCAAACGTGGCCAAACACATACTCGTTGTAGACTAATGCTAACATGGCTACTATGGTGTCAAATAACATTTCTTGCTGGTTGCCAAAGACATGAGGTAATGACAGAGGGTTGCTTTACCTTTTTCTTTTATTCATATTTTGGCTAATTTAGTTGGCAAACAAACTATTTGAAAAGTGTCAAACATGGCTTACCATATACTGTACTAGTTTAGGCTAATGCGGCTAATGTAATTACTAATAACCTTTCTAGCTGGTGCCAAAAGACGTGAGCTAATGACGGTGGTTGACTTACCTTCAACTTGTTCTTGCATTAGTCCATAGTGGATCAAACATAATAGTTTGAGAGTCCAGTCCATAGTGGATCAAACATAATAGTTTGAGAGTCCAGTCCATAGTGGATCTCGCATAATAGTGAGAGTCCAGTCCATAGTGGATCTAGCATAATAGTGTGAGAGTCCAGTCGATAGAGGATCTAGCATTACAGTGTGAGAGTCCAGTCCATTGTGGATCTAACATAATAGTGAGAGTCCAGTCCATTGTGGATCTAACATAATAGTGAGAGTCCAGTCCATAGTGGATCTAGGATAATAGTGTGAGTCCAGTCCATAGTAGATCTAGCATAATAGTGTGAGAATCCAGTCCATAGTGGATCTAACATAATACTGTGAGTCCAGTCCATTGTGGATCTAGGATAATAGCCTGAAAGTCCAGTCCATAGTGGATCTAACATAATAGTGTGAAAGTCCAGTCCATAGTGGATCTAGCATAATAACGTGAAAGTCCAGTCCATAGTGGATCTAACATAATAGTGTGAGAGTCCAGTCCATAGTAAATCTAGCATAATAGTGTGAGAATCCAGTCCATAGTAGATCTAGCATAATAGTGTGTGTCCAGTCCACAGTGGATCTAGCATATTAGCATCAAAGTCCAGTCCATAGTGGATCTAACATAATAGTGTGAGAGTCCAGTCCGTAGTGGATCTAGCATAATAGTGTGAGAATCCAGTCCACAGTGGATCCAGCATAATAGTGTGAGTCCAGTCCATAGTGGATCTAGCATAATAGTGTGAGAGTCCAGTCCATAGTGGATCTAACACAATAGTTTGAGAGTCCAGTCCATAGTGGATCTTGCATAATAGTGTGCGAGTCCAGTCCATAGATGTTTAACATAATAGTTTGAGAGTCCAGTCCACAGTGGATCTAACATAATAGTGTGAGAGTCCGGTCCATAGTGGATTGAGCATAATAGTGTGAGAGTCCAGTCAATAGTGGATCTACCATAATAGTGTGAGAGTCCAGTCCATAGTGGATCTAGCATAATAGTGTGAGAGTCCAGTCCATAGTGGATCTAGTATAATAGCGTGAGAGTCCAGTCCATAGTGGATCTAGCATAATAGTGTGAGTCCAGTCCATAGTGGATCAAGCATAATAGCGTGAAAGTCCAGTCCATAGTGGATCTAACATATGATGTCAGAGTCCAGTCCATAGTGGATCTAGCATAATAGTGTGAGAGTCCAGTCCATAGTGGATCTAGTATAATAGCGTGAGAGTCCAGTCCATAGTGGATCTAGCATAATAGTGTGAGTCCAGTCCATAGTGGAGCTAGCTTAATAGCGTGAAAGTCCAGTCCATAGTGGATCTAACATAATAGTGTGAGAGTCCAGTCCATAGTGGATCTAGCATAATAGTGTGAGAGTCCAGTCCAAAGTGGATCTAATATAATAGTGTGAGAGTCCAGTCCATAGTAAATCTAGCATAATAGTGTGAGAATCCAGTCCATAGTATATCTAGCATAATAGTGTGACAGACCAGTCCGTAGTGGATCTAACATAATAGCGTGAGAGTCCAGTCCATAGTGGATCTAGCCTAATAGTGTGAGAGTCCAGTCCATACTGGAAATACAAACTCCCTTTCCATATGAGTTGGGAAATTGTGTTAGATGTAAATATAAATGGAATACAATGATTTGCAAATAGTTTTCAACCCATATTCAGTTGAATATGCTACAACGACAACATATTTGATGTTCAAACTGATAAACACTTTTTTGGGGAAAATAATCATTAACTTTAGAATTTGAGGCCATCAACATGTGACAAAGAAGTTGGGAAAGGTGGCAATAAATACTGATAAAGTTGAGAAATACTCATCAAACACTTATTTGGAACATCTCACAGGTGTGCAACCTAATTGGGAACAGGTGGGTGTCATGATTGGGTATAAAAGCAGCTTCCATGAAATGTTAAGTAATTCACAAACAAGGATGGGGCGAGGGTCACCAATTTGTAAGCAAATTCTCGAACAGTTTTAGAACAACATTTCTCAACGAGCTATTGCAAGGAATTTAGGGATTTTACTATCTACGGTCCGTAAAATCATCAAAAGGTTCAGAGAATCTGGAGAAATCACTGTACGTAAGCGATGATATTACAGACCTTTGATCCCTCAGGCGGTACTGGATCAAAAACCGACATCAGTGTGTAAAGGATATCGCCACATGGGTTCAGGAACACTTCATAAATCCACTGTCAGTAACCACAGTTGGTTGCTACATCTGTAACTGCAAGTTAAAACTCTGCTATGCGAAGCAAAACCCATTTATCAACAACACCAAGATAGATAGATAGATAGATAGATAAATAGATGGATAGAAAGTACTTTATTGATCCCTGGAGGAAATTCAGCACCACAGTTCGCTCACAATAAACAATGATAATAATAAATAATATAATATATATAATATATTACATATATAATATATGAATAATATAAATATATTCTACATATATTCTACATTTAAGTGCAGTCAAGGAACATATGCATTATACAGTCTGATGGCTGTCGGTATGAAGGACCTCCTGTGTCGTTCCGTGTTGCATTTAGGGAGTCTGAGCCTTCCACTGAACGTGCTCATTCTCTCCACAAGGACCGAGTGTAGTGGGTGGGAGGTGTTGTCCATAATGGCTAAGAGTTTTCCTAGACTTCTCCTCTCTGACACCACCGCCAGAGAGTCTGACTCCATTCCCACCACGTTACTGGCCTTCTCTACCAGCTTTTCCGGTCTATTTTCGTCCCTTAAACTACGGCGTAAAAGAAGGCGCCTGCCACCACCGATCCGTAGAACATCTTCAACATCTTTGTACAGACGTTGAAGGATCCTGGCCTCCTGAGGAAGTCCCTTCTTGTAGAGGGACTCAGCGTGTTTTGACCCATTGAGCTTGTTGTCGATGTGTACTCCGAGGTATTTCTAATCCTCAACCATGTCCACATCCATCCCCCCTGATGGAAACAAGGGGTCACCGGATTACTCTTCCTCCTTCCCAGCTCCACAACCAGCTCCTTGGTCTTCTTCACATTGGGCTGGAGGTGGTTCTTTCCACACCATGTGACAAAGTCCTCCACCAGTGCCCTGTATTCCTCATCATCACCATCCTCAATACACCCCACTATCGCAGAGTCATCAGAGAACTTCTGAAGGTGGCAGGACTCTGACTGATAGTGGAAATCGGTGGTGTAAATGGTGAAGATGAAGGGGGAGAGGGCTGTACCCTGCGGGGCCCCGGTGTGGCTGACCAGCCTGTCAGAGACACAGTCCTGCAGTCGCACGTACTGTGGTTTGTCAGTCAGGTAATCTACAACCCAGGACACAGAGGGGGGCCTCCACCTGCATCTTCTCCAACTTCACAACCCAGTAGCCCAGGCCGTATCGTATCGAAAGCACTGGAGAAGTAAAAAAACATGACCCTCACACTGCTTGCAGTCTTGTCCAGGTGGGTGTGGGCTTGGTTCAGCAGGTAGATGAGGAACAGAACAGTCTAATAGCGTGAGATTCCAGTGGATCTAGCATAATAGTGTGAGAGTCCAGTCCATAGTGGATCTAGCATAATAGTGTGAGAGTCCAGTCCATAGTGGATCTAGCATAATAGTGTGAGAGTCCAGTCCATGGTGGATCTAGAATAATAGTGTGGGAATCTAGTCCATAGTGGATCTAGCATAATGGTGTGTGAGTTTAGTCCATCATGGATCTAGAATAATAGTGTGAGAATCTTGTCCTTAGTGGATCTAGCATAATAGTGTGTGAGTCCAGTCCATCGTGGATCTAACATAATATTGAGAGTCCAGTCAGTCCAAAGTGGATCTAGCATAATAGTGTGAGAATCTAGTCCATAGTGGATTTAGCATAATGGTGTGAGAGTCCAGTCCATAGTTGATCTAGCATAATAGTGTGTGAGTCCAGTCCATAGTAGATCTAGCATAATAGTGTGTGAGTCCAGTCCATCGTGGATCTAACATAATATTGAGAGTCCAGTCAGTCCAAAATGGATCTAGCATAATAGTGTGAGAATCCAGTCCATAGTGGATCTGGCATAATAGTGTGTGAGTCCAGTCCATAGTAGATCTAGCATAATAGTGTGTGAGTCCAGTCCATCGTGGATCTAGAATAATAGTGTGAGAATCTAGTCCATAGTGGATCTAGCATAATAGTGTGTGAGTCCAGTCCATCGTGGATCTAACATAATATTGAGTGTCCAGTCAGTCCAAAGTGGATCTAGCATAATAGTGTGTGAGTCCAGTCCATAGTAGATCTAGCATAATAGTGTGTGAGTCCAGTCCATCGTGGATCTAGAATAATAGTGTGAGAATCTAGTCCATAGTGGATCTAGCATAATAGTGTGTGAGTCCAGTCCATAGTGGATCTAACATAATATTGAGAGTCCAGTCAGTCCAAAGTGGATCTAGCATAATAGTGTGAGAATCCAGTCCATAGTGGATCCAATATAATAGTGTGGTTTACTTGGTATTCTGTTCTCCTCTTATGGCTAATTTGGCTTGCAAAAAGACTTTAGGTGGACTGTCCAACATGTTCAACACACAAACAGCTCAGTGGCAAGCTAACGCTAACGCGGCTAACGACTAGGCGCTTACGCCTGCAGAGTTTCATTCACCAAGAAACTCCATGTGGCCGCCTTCTATTTTTAAAGGCTTTGTAATCTAATAGCATTCCATACTTTTAGATATTCTCAGCGGGATTCTCCGGATTATAAAAACAGCTATTTTGGCCGAAATTTGACCTCAATCATTGTTGGTTGATTGTGTCACGAAGCAATGGATGCAAAATGGGGAATATACTGATATTGATTACAAACAAAGAAATACACATTTATTCTTATATTACAGAATTACGCTTATCAAAATACAACTCATCCCCCCAAAATATACAATTTAATTCAAGTAAGAAACAAACATCTGTATCTATTAATTTACGTATTAGTTGTGAATTGATTTCAAATATTTTTGATATTTACATCCAAAACATTAAGTACACCTGAACAATCTATTCACTTATTCTGTTTTTATTAGGCTTTTAGTGTATTATTGTGGTTGTAGTTATAATATTTATAAGTTAATGAGCGCTAATGTTGCTAGGCTAAACAAGCTAACCAGGCTACGCCAATGGATGGCAGCAGTTTTAACTTTTGAAAGAATCCAATCCACTTTGTTTAAATAGCACATTTTAAACAAAGAAAATGTTTCCAAAGTGCTGCACAACAATATTAAAAACAATGTTCAAATATTATCCTTAGCTCCACCAATGACTGAATAAAATAGATGTATATATATATATATATATATATATATATATATATATATATATATATATATATATATATATATATATGTATATCCGTCCGATTGTAGCTGAGATAGGCACCAGTGACCCCAAAGGGAATAAGCGGTAGAAAATGGATGGATATATATATAGATATATACAGTATACAAACCTCGTTTCCTTATGAGTTGGGAAATTGTGTAAGAATAAATGGAATACAATGATTTGCAAATCATTTTCAACCCATATTCAGGTGAATATGCTACAAAGACAACATATTTGATGTTCAAACTGATAAACACTTTTTTTTTGCAAATAATCATTAACTTTAGAATTTGATGCCAGCAACACGTGACAAAGAAGTTGGGAAAGGTGGCAATAAATACTGATAAAGTTGAGGAATGCTCATCAAACACTTATTTGGAACATCCCACAGGTGTGCAGGCTAATTGGGAACAGTTGGGTGCTGTGATTGGGTATAAAAGCAGCTTCCATGAAATGCTAAGTAATTCACAAACAAGGATGGGGCGAGGGTCACCACTTTGTAAGCAAATTGTCGAACAGTTTTAGAACAACATTTCTCAACGAGCTATTGCAAGGAATTTAGGGATTTTACCATCTACGGTCTGTAAAATCATCAAAAGGTTCAGAGAATCTGGAGAAATCACTGCACGTAAGCGATGATATTACATACCTTTGACCCCTCAGGCGGTACTGCATCAAAAACCGACATCATTGTGTAAAGGATATCACCACATGGGCTCAGGAACACTTCATATAACCACTGTCAGTAACTACAGTTGGTCGCTACATCTGTAAGTGCAAGTTAAAGCTCTGCTATGCAAAGCCAAACCCATTTATCAGCAATATCCTTAAACGCCGCCGGAAAAGTGTTCTGTGGTCTGACGAGTCCACATTTCAAATTATATTTGGAAATAGAGGAGGTGGTGTCCTCCAGAACAAAGTTGAAAATAACCATTCGGATTGTTATAGGCGCAAAGTTCAAAAGCCAGCATCTGTAATGGTATGGGGGTGTATTAGTGCCCAAGGCATGGGTAATTTACACATCTGTGAAGGCACCATTAATGCTGAAAGGTCCATACAGGTTTTGGAGCAACATATGTTGTCATCCAAGCAACGTTATCATGGACGCCCCTGCTTATTTCAGCAAGACAAGTGTAACAACAGCGTGGTTTCGTAAAAAAAGTGCGGGTACTTTCCTGGCCCGACTACAGTGCAGACCTGTCTCCCAACGAAAATGTGTGGCACATTATGAAGCGTAAAATACGACAGCGGAGACCCCGGACTGTTGAACGTCTGAAGCTCTACATATAAACAAGAATGGGAAGGAATTCCACTTTCAAAGCTTCAACAATTACTTTCCTCAGTTCCCAAACGTTTATTGAGTGTTGTTAATAGAAAAGGTGATGTAACACAGTGGTGAACATGCCCTTCCCCAACTACGTTGGCACGTGTTGCAGCCACGAAATTCTAAGTTAATTATTATTTGCAAAAAAAAATAAAGTTTATGAATTTGAACATCAAATATCTTGTCTTTGTAGTGCATTCAACTGAATATGGGTTGAAAAGGATTTGCAAATCATTGTATTCTGTTTATATTTACATCTAACACAATTTCCCAACTCATACGGAAATGGGGTTTGTATATACTGTATATATATTAGGGCTGCAAATCTTTGGGTGGCCCACGATTCGATTCAATATCGATTCTTAGGGTCGCGATTCGATTATAAATCGATTTTTTCGATTCAATGCGATTCTCGATTAAAAAACGATATTTCTACAATTCAAAACAATTCTGTATTCATTCAATACATAAGATTTCGGCAGGATCTACCCCACTATGCTGACATACTAGCAGAGTAGTAGATTTTTATTTATTTAAACTTTTATAATTGTAAAGGACAATGTTTTATCAACTGATTGCAATAATATACATTTGTTTTAACTTTCAAACTAACCAAAAATATGATTTATTTTATCTTTGTGAAAATATATTACACACAGTGTTGTCAAGCTTATGACATGCGATGCAAGTGTAAGCCACTGTGACACTATTGTCCTTTTTTTTTTTTTAATGTCTGATGATAATGTCAATGAGGGATTTTTAATCACAGCTATGCTGAAATTATAACAAATATTGATACTGTTGTTGATAATATTAATTTTTGTTTCACTACTTTTGGTTTGTTCTGTGTTGTGTTTGTGTCTCCTCAATTGCTCCGTTTATTGCAGTGTTGTTAGGTCAGGTTTGGTTTTGGAATTGGATTGGATTGTTATGGTATTGCTGTGTACTGTTTTGTTTGATTGATAAACATTTTTTTTTTTTGAAAATCAATTAAAAAAAAAAGAGAATCGATTCTAAATCGCACAACGTGAGAATCGCGGTTCAAATTCGAATCGATTTTTTCCCACACCCCTAATATGTATGTATATGTGTATATATATATATATATATATATATATATATATATATATATATATTTGTATTTTTTTATTTATTTTTTTTCTCATTGCAGATTAGACAAATTGCCTTTTCCTTACACTGGAAAAAAAACTAATGTCCACTGATAATTTAAAAACTCTACGCTCTGAGTCCATTTTACGTTTCCCCAACGATTTAGCCATTTATTTCCCTCGTGCACTAATTGACTGAAAGCGTGACGACGTCATGTTATCGATGGGAAAATGCATTTTTAGACCATATGATTTACCAGAGCAGCTAGGAGACCCTGAGAGTAACAAGAGGTACAACATGGATTGATGGATGGGCTAAAAAAAAAAAAAAAAAAAAATATATATATATATATATATATATATATATATATATATATATATATATATATAATTATTTTTTTAATTTTTTTTCTGTTTTTTTTTTTTTTTTTTACTCTGGACTACCCATGGCTGGGATTTTGAACACTGGATGTCCGGATTTGGCCCGCGGGCCGTAGTTTGGGGACCACTTTGTTAGAAAAATTTACTCTGACTGCTAAAGTAAGCTATCCAAATTGCTATTAATAGCTAACAATATCTACAGCTAATGCGCGTGCATGTGTTACGTACGTCAATATGGTTTGTGAGAGCGACTAGGAGACCCCGAGAGTAACAATCGGTAGAAAATGAATTAATGGATGGGCTAGAAAGGACTTTTTTTGTTTTAGTCAGGACTACCCATGGGCTGGATTTTGGAGGCCGGCAGGCCGTAGTTTTAAACCAAGGGGCCCCTGGTCTAAATAGCTTGCAACAAGATAATTCAGTCTGCCTTACAGTGAGACATGTTGCTGGTCTGTGGCTGCATGAGTGCTGCCGGCCATCCAAACTGTACCTAAATCCCCTTTTTTGAGTACTTGTTTTAACCACATAAGCTACATTTATAAAATATTAGTTTGTAATAATGTTCTACCTTTTGGAAAAATAATGACAGCCTGTTTTGAAAGGTTTAGATGAAATACAAGGATCCTGTAATTAGTGTAAACTAGAGATGTCCGATAATATTGGCCTGCGATAATATCAGCAGACTGATATTATCGGACGATAAATGCTTTAAAATGTAATATCGGAAATTATCGGTATGTGTTTCAAAATTATCGGCATCTGCTTTAAAAACAAAAGAGAAATTTATGCCTGGCACTGCCTTTGTATGCTGGCCTAATCACAAAATATCTACGTTTTTTCCACACACACAAGTGAATGCAAGCATACTTGCTCAACAGCCATACATGTCACACTTAGGGTGGCCGTATAAACAACTTTAACACTGTTACAAATATGCGCCACACTGTGAACCCACACCAAACAAGAATGACAAACACATTTTGGGAGAGCATCCGCACCGTAACCCAACATAAACACAACAGAACAAATACCCAGAACCCCTTTCAGCACTAACTCTTCCGGGACACTACAATATACACACCCACTACCATACTCCCCAACCCTCCCGGATTTTCCGGGAGACTCCCAAAATTCAGCGCCTCTCCCGAAAACCTCCCGGGACAAATTTTCTCCCGAAAATCTCCCGAAATTCAGGCGGACCTGAGTGACGTGTCAACAGCCTGTTTTCACGTCCGCTTTCCCACAATGTAAACAGCGAGCCTGCCCAATGACGTTATAACTGTAGAATGATCGAGGCCAAGTTCTTGGTTTCTTATGTGGGTTTATTGTTAGGCAGTTTCATTAATGTCCTCCCAGCGCGGTAACAACACACAACAACAGCAGTCACATTTTCATCTGCCGTAAACAGCAATGTTGTGACTCTTTTAAACAGGACAATACTGTCATCTACTGTACATGCATATGTGACAGTAACACCTGCGGCAGGGGTCACCAACCTTTTTTAAACCAAGAGCTACTTCTTGGGTACTGATTAATGCGAAGGGCTACCAGTTTGATACACACTTAAATAAATTGCCAGAAATAGCCAATTTGCTCAATTTACCTTTAACTCTATGTTATTATTATTAATCAATGATTGATTTGATCATCTTAATGATTTTCTCACAATAAATATATATTTTTGATGTCATGTTTTAAATAGGTTAAAATCCACTCTGCACTTTTCTAGCTGTAAATATACTCCGCCCCGCCCCAAACCCGACCACGCCCCCCACCTCCACCTTCCGAAATCAGAGGCCTCAAGTATGCCCGCTACCCCTTACACCGCCCACCTCAACCTCCTCATGCTCTCTCAGGGAGAGCATGTCCCAAATTCCAAGCTGCTGTTTTAAGGGCATGTTAAAAAAAATAAAATAATGTAATTTGTGACTTCAATGATAAATATGGCAAGGCCATGTTGGCATGTTTTTTTTCCATAACTCGAGTTGATTTATTTTGAAAAAACCTTGTTACATTGTTCAATGCATCCAGTGGGGCATCACAACAAAATTAGGCATAATAATGTGTGGATTCCACGACTGTATATATCGGTATCGGTATTTAAGAGTTGGACAATATCGGATACCGGCAAAAAAGCCATCACTGGACATCTCTAGTGTAAACTAAATATTAGAATTATTTTCTTTTTTTTTCATGTATTTATTTATTTCAGGCAGTGACATAAAAAAATACAGAGTTGTCAACACATAAATAAATTAATATAGTGCAAAAGGTAATGTACAGTATGTAGTGATCACTAATTAAGGAGCAGTGAGTGAACCGAGTCACCTCGCAAAAAAGGGAGGCGGCCAGCTATTTTAGGTTCCCTGTGCAGGTCAGGCAGCATAGAGGTAGTCCGCCTAGAGCGGGCAACCTAGACCGCAGCAGAAGGGACGCCGTTCCTTTTTCTGCTCCTCGCTATGCTCCGGCCTCGGCCTACTGCACGGTGCAGCGAGTGCACGAGGTCACTGATGCTATCTCTTGCTCTAAGCTGCTACTTTAATGGCCGCGCTGCGTCGGTGTGTGGGGCCGACATTAGCATGGCCAAGTTATTTCCTCTCAGGGGTTTTTTCCACTCGCCGGACAGGATTTTTCCGTTCACAAGAAAATGTCTTTTTCTGCTATCCCCATACGTTGGTAGGAGATTATGGCCCACCGAAAATGAGGAAGTCATCATGTTTGATGATGACGTTACCCAGCGACATATTTTATTTGGCAGCCTAGTGTGGCCGTTGGACAATATTTTCAAGGTCATCACCGAGATCAGTATCCATGCGTTTGTTACGCCTCGTCTCGATTACTGTAACGTATTATTTTCGGGTCTCCCCATGTCTAGCATTAAAAGATTACAGTTGGTACAAAATGCGGCTGCTAGACTTTTGACAAGAACAAAAAAAGTTTGATCATATTAGGCCTGTACTGGCTCACCTGCACTGGCTTCCTGTGCACTTAAGATGTGATTTTAAGGTTTTACTACTTACATATAAAATACTACACGGTCTAGCTCCAGCCTATCTTGCCGATTGTATTGTACCATATGTCCCAACAAGAAATCTGTGTTCAAAGGTCTCCGGCTTATTAGTGATTCCCAGAGCCCGAAAAAAGTCTGCGGGCTATAGAGCTCCAGTACTCTAGAATGCCCTCCCAGTAACAGATCGAGATGCCACCTCAGTAGAAGCATTTAAGTCTCACCTTAAAACTCATTTTTATACTCTAGCCTTTAAATAGACTCCCTTTTTAGACCAGTTGATCTGCCGTTTCTTTTCTTGTTCTCCTCTGTCCCACTCTCCCTTGTGGAGGGGGTCCGGTCCGGTGGCCATGGATGAAGTACTGGCTGTCCTGAATCGGGACCCAGGATGGACCGCTCGCCTGTGTATCGGCTGGGACATCCCTGCGCTGCTGATCCGCCTCCCCTTGTGGTGGTTTCCTGCTGGCTCCACTGTGGACGGTAGAGATGCGTGGATAGGCAATTATATCATCCGCAACCGCATCATTAAAATCGTCATCCACCTGCCATCCACCCGAACCAACATTTTATCAAAACCACAACCGCCCGCCACCCGCCCGTTGTTATATATCAGGGGCCGGCAACCTCTACCACTCAAAGAGCTATTTTGACCCGTGTCACAGAGTAAGGTAAATGGAAGCCGCAAATATTCTCGCAAATATTTGCTGGTGCTCATCCAGTTAACAAGACCAAGGGCATGCAATGAAGTCATTGTCTTTGACGACTTCTACAACATGTACAAATTGCTTGCCAGTCCAGCAACAAGTTGTATGTGACTTCCGCAGATACACGCACACGACTGCAAGGAACACTGGGTGACACAGAGTACACTGATGGTTGTGATATAACCATCAAAAAACCAACAAACGCAATACAACAAATACCCAGAATCCTTTGCATCCATGACTATTCCTGACTATATTATACACCCCCGCGCCCCCAACCCCGTGTATAGTATAGTCTGGAATACTCATGGATGCAAAGGATTCTGGGTATTTGTTGTGTTGCGTTTATGTTGTGTTACTGTGAGGATGTTCTCCCGAAATATGTTTGGCATTCTTGTTTGGTGTGGCTTCACAGTGTGACGCATATTAGTAAGAGTGTTAAAGTTGTTTATATCCCAACCATCAGTGTACTCTGTATCACCCAGTATGCCTTGCAGTCGTGTGCGTGTATCTGTGGAAGTCACATACAACTTGTTGCTGGACTGACAATCAATTTGTACATGTTGTAGAAGGATAGCACGCCCTTATTCTTGTTATCTGGGTGACCACCAGCAGATATTCGCGAGAATGTTTGCAGCTCCTATTGTCTTCTTCACTTTGTGACACGGGTCAAAATGGCTCTTTGAGTGGTAAAGGTTGCCAAAGTCTTAACTATGTCAATTAAATATTTCCCAATGGTTCAACCGCCACCCGCCCAAATCTATTTAAAATCTATTTTTTCGTCATGTAACCCGCCCGACCCGCGGTCTCATCCGCGGAGTCCGCGGATGAGACCGCAAACCGCGCATCTCTAGTGGACGGGACTCTCTCTGCTGTGTTGGATCCACTTTGGACTGGACTCTCACGGTTGTGTTGGATCCACTATGGATTGAACTTTCACAGAATCATGTTAAACCCGCTCGACATCCATTGCTTTCGGTTCCCTTAGAGGAGGGGGGGTTGCCCACATATGCGGTCCTCTCCAAGGTTTCTCATAGTCATCATTGTCACCGACGTCCCACTGGGTGTGAGTTTTCCTTGCCCTTATGTGGGCTCTACCGAGGATGCCGTACTGGTTTGTGTTGTGGTTTGTGCAGCCCTTTGAAACACTAGTGATTGAAGGCTATATAAATAATCATTGATTGATTGATATATTTTCTATATACACTATATTGCCAAAATTATTTGGCTACCCATCCAAATGAGAATCAGGTGTATAAAATCAAGCACTTAAGCATGGAGACTGTTTTTGCAAACATTTGTGAAAAAACGGGCCGCTTTCAGTGATTTCCAGCGTGGAACCGTCACAGGATGCCACCTGTGCAACAAATCCAGTCGTGAAATTTCCTCGCTCCTAAATATTCCAATGTCAACTTTATTATAACAAAAGGGAAGAGTTTGGGAACAACAGCAACTCAGCCACCAAGTGGTAGGCCGTGTAAAATGACCGAGAGGGGTCAGCGGATGCTGAAGCACCTAGTGCAAAAAGTTGCTGCAGAGCTCACAAACTTCATGTGACCTTCCAATTAGCCCACGTACAGTACGCAGAGAGCTTCATGGAATGGTTTTCCATGGCCGAGAGGCTGTATCTAAGCCATACATCAACAAGTCCAATGCAAAGTGTGGGATGAAGTGGTGTAAAGCACGTCAACACTGGACTCTAGAGCAGTGGAGACGCCTTCTCTGGAGTGATGAATCAAGCTTTTCCGTCTGGCAATCTGATGGACCAGTCTAGGTTTGGAGGTTGCCAGGAGAACGCAAAATTTCAGACTGCATTGTGCCGAGTGTGAAGTTTGGTGGAGGAGGAATTATGGGTTTCAAGAAATGAACTTTGAATGCTCCAGGATACCAAAACATTTTGGACAATTCCATGGGATGGCAATTAAAGTTCATATGTGAGTCAAGGCAGGTGGCCAAATACTTTTGGCAATCTAGTGTAGTTGGGGGTGGGGGGGAAACAGATTTTTGAGGATTGGGTTGTGCATTTTCAAGCAGATTAAGTCACATTTAAAAAAATATATATATAATTTGGAATAGTTCGATAATTATGTCCTGTGGTGTCGGGGATTTTTTAATTTTGGGGGGTGGGGGGAACATTTTATTATACTTCTTTGAGGAAAAAATGTTAATCCAAGCTGTGTGGGTTCCAGAAAATAGTGGATAATTAAGTTGTGTACTGTATGTACAAAAACCCAAAACCAATGAAGTTGTGTAAATGGTAAATAAAAACAGAATACAATGATTTGCAAATTCTTTCTCAACCTATATTCAATTGAATAGACTGCAAAGACAAGATAATTAACGTTCAAATGGCTAAACTGTTATTTTTTGCAAATATTAGCTCATTTGGAATTTGATGCCTGCAACATGTTTCAAAAAAGTTGACACAGGTCAATCAATCAATCAATCAATCACTAATGATTTATATAGCCCTAAATCACTAGTGTCTCAAAGGGCTGCACAAACCACAACACAAACCGCAACAACATCCTCGGTAGAGCAAAAAAGACTAAGAAAGTTGAGGAATGCTCATAAAACCCTTATTTGGAACATCTCACAGGTGAACAGGCTATTTGGGAACAGGTGGGTGCCATGATCGGTTATAAAATCAGCTTCCAGGATATGTTCAGTCGTTCACAAACAAGGATGGGCCGAGGGTCACCACTTTGTCAACAAATGCGTGAGCAAATTGTTTAAGAACAACATTTCTGCAAGGAATTTAGGGATTTCACCATCTGCAGTCCATATGTTACATTCCAAGCAACGTCTTTTTCATGGACGCCCCTGCTTATTTCAGCAAGACAATGCCAAGCCACGTGTTACAACAGCGTGGCTTCATCGTAAAAGAGTGCGGGTACTAGACTGGCCTGCCTGTAGTCCAGACCTGTCTCTCATTGAAAATGTGTGGCCCAATATTAAGCGTAAAATACCCCAACGGAGACCCTGGACTGTTGAATGGGAAAGAATTCCACCTGAAAAGCTTAAAAAATTGGTCTCCTCAGTTCCCAAACGTTTACTGAGTGTTGTTTAAAGGAAAGGCCATGTAACACAGTGGTAAAAATGCCCTGTGACAACTTTTTTGCAATGTGTTGCTGCCATTAAATTCTAAGGTAATGTTTATTTGAAAAAAATAAAAATAACAAATTAAGTTTTCCAGTTGGAACATAAAATATATTTTCTTTGCAGTCTATTCAATTGAATATAATTTAAAAAGGATTTGCTAATCATTGTATTCTGTTTTTTTTTTTTTTTTTACCATTTACACAACGTGCCAACTTCACTGGTTTGGGGTTTTGTAGTATATAAAAGCTTTTCAAAGATTAAATCGCATATTTTAGAGAGAATGGCTTCAGACTTCAGGGGATTTTGTCAGTTTTTACAAGAAATTGGTACAATGTATGACATTTAAGTTGTGTATTTCTTGGAAAAAAGTTGCAATCTTTTAAGGATTTAGTTCTGTATTTTACATAAAAATTGTGAATATTTTGGGAATGAAGTCCAATGTTGTGAAAAATTTTTAATATTTGGAAGACTAAATTATACATTTTCAAGAAAAGAAAATACATTTTTTTAAGGATTAAGTCCTAAAAATTCAAGAGAGAGAATTAAGTTGAATATCTTAAAAGTAAAATATCACAATCTTTCAAGGACTAAAAAAAGTCATATTTTCTCGAAAAAATTTGTGGCATTTTGTGGCAGCAACTTGAGGGTTCCAGGTTCGATCTCCGCTTCCACCATCCTAGTCACTGCTATTGTGTCCTTGAGCAAGACACTTCCCCCACCTCCTCCCAGTCCACAATGGTTTGAATGTAGCTTAAAGATGCAGATAATGGGTTTGAGTATGTAAAGCGCTTTGAGTCTTTGGAGAAAAACGCTATTTAAATATAATTCACTTCACTTCTTTCGAGGAATTAGTCACATATTTTTGCGGGAAAAAAATCGAAATATTTAGAAAATTAGATCCTATTTGTATATATATATTTTTTATTTATTTTGAAAGATTGTATTACAATTTTGAGAAATTTCAAAGATAAATTTATATTTTTTCAAGGAAAAATGTTAATCTTTTAAGGATGAAAATATATGTATTGTTTCGATAATCAAGTCGTATATTGTTGGAAAAATTTAAATGTTTTCAAGGATTAGTTCATATAATTTCTAGAATAAAAACATGTAATCTTTTGACGATTAAGTTGTGTATTATTTGGAAATATGTCCCAATTTTTGAGGATTAAATCGTGTATATTCAAGGGAAAAAAGTTTCATTCTTTCGAATATTTGGTTATATATTTGGGGAATTTTTAAAAAATATTTTTAGAGTTGGGTCCTATTTGTCAGGAGCTGCTTAAGGCAGATGGCGAGTAAAAATAATGTTATTTAATACAAACAGAAAGCACACTCTCTTGGAGAGGAGGAGAACAAAAGAAGGCGAGTGCAAACATAAGTGCGCAAAATACATAACTTATTTTGTAAAAGAAACACCATATATACGTCAAGCTTGAGGCGAAGCATGAGGTAATGATCCAGTAGGAGACTGATTGGCCGGGGGACACACCTGCACCCGGTTGTCAAACTGGCAGCAGGTGTGGAAGCCTGTGCACGGCATGAGGAAGTAGACATTACACAATAAGAGCACAGGACAGGAACTACTATAACACACACAGAGAAAAGCAAACACAAGTCCAAAAACAGTAACAAGGATAAAAAAAGAATCTTTGAAAAACTATGCTAGAGATTTTCGAGAAATTTTTAGGATTAAGTCGCATATTTTCAAAGAGAAAATCTTTCATCTTTTGAGAGGTTAAATCGTATATTTTTTTCAGAAAATATTGTCATCTTTCTAAGATTAGTTAATGTAATTTTGAGTAATAAATTGTAATCTTTTGACGCTTAAGTCTTATATGTTCATGAAAATAGTATCAATCTTTTAGTCGTATAGTCACAAGAAAAATGTCACAATCCTTCAAAGATTAAGTTGTTTATTTTCAAAGAGAAAAGTTGCAGTCTTTTGAGGATTGTCTTTTTTTTTTTTAGGAAAAAATAGTTATAGTCTTTAGAGAATTAATGTATTTTCAAGAAAAATATCACAATCATATTTAAAAAAAAAAGAATAATTGGAAAATTAGGTAGAAAATAGTTTAACAAACGTTGTTTTACTCGTTTTATAACACACAGACTCAAAAGTAGATTAGATAGCAGTAAAAGCCCAAAGTCACTTTGTCAAATTACTGTTTTTTATTATAAATATTAATAGTAACAATTTAATATAATTACAGTGATTAAGTTGTATATTTTGAAGGGAAAATTATTTATCATTACAGGATTTTTTTCCAATATTAGGTCATATATTTTTAAAGAAAATATTATTATTTTTTTTAGGGTAATATTGTCATCTTTCTAGGATTAAGTATTGTATTTTGAGTAAGAAAATTGTAATTCTTTGATGTTTAAGTCTTATATTTTCAAGAAAACAGTATCAATCTTTGGGGGATTCAGTCGTAGAGTCACAAGAAACATGTCACAATCTTTCAAAGATTAAATTGTTCATTTTCAAAAACAAATGTTGCAATCTTTTGTGGATTTTGTCGTTTATTTTCAGGAAAAAAATAGTTCTAATCTTTCGAGGATTAAATATTGTTTTTTCAAGAAAAATGTCACAATCATGTTTAAAAGAAAAAAAATAATAATTGGAGAGTCAGGTCGAAAATAATTCAACAAACAATGTTTTACTTGTTTTATAACATACAGACTAGAAAGTAGACTAAATAGTACAAGCTAAAAGTCACTGTTCCTTTGTCATATTACTGTTTTTATAAAATATAACTAATAATAGTAACAATTTATTATAGTTACAGTGATTAAGTTGTATATTTTGAAGGGAAAATTATTCATCTTTAGAGGATTTTTCCCCCAATGTTAAGTCATATATTTTTGAAAAAATTATTATCCTTCTAGGATTACAAAGTTGTGTAATAAAATTTGTCATGTATTTTTTTTAGGGTAATATTGTCATCTCTATAGGATTAAGTCTTGTATTTTGAGTAAGAAATTGTAATCTTTTGATGATTAAGTATTATATTTTCAAGAAAACAGTATCAATCTTTTGAGGGATTTAGTCGTATAGTCACAAGAAAAATGTCACAATCTTTCAAAGATTAATTGTTTATTTTCAAAGAAAAAAGATGCAATCTTTTGAGGATTTTTTTCATATTTTAAGGAATTTTTTTTCTCTAATCTTTAGTGAATTAAATGTATTCTCAAGAAAAATTTCACAATCATGTTGAACAAATAATAATAATAAAATATTTGGAAAATTAGGTCAAAAATAATTCAACAAACTATGTTTTACTCGTTTTATAACACACAGACTCAAACAGACTAGATAGTACAAGCTTAAACTCACTGTTTCTTTGTCAAATTACTGTTTTAATGAAGTATAACTAATAATAGTAACAATTTATTATAATTACAGTGATTAAGTTGTATATTTTGAAGGGAAAATGATTTATCTTTAGAGGATTTTTTGTTTTTCAAATATTAGGTCATATATTTTTGAAGTAAATATTATCCTTCTAGGATTAAAAAGTTGTGTAGTAAAATTTGTCATGTATTTTTTTTAGGGTAATATTGTCATCTCTATAGGATTAAGTCTTGTATTTTGAGTAAGAAATTGTAATCTTTTGATGATTAAGTATTATATTTTCAAGAAAACAGTATCAGTCTTTTGAGGGATTTAGTCGTATAGTCACAAGAAAAATGTCACAATCTTTCAAAGATTAAGTTGTTTATTTTCAAAGAAAAAAGATGCAATCTTTTGAGGATTTTTTTCATATTTTAAGGAATTTTTTTTTTAATCTTTAGTGAATTAAATGTATTCTCAAGAAAAATTTCACAATCATGTTTAACAAATAATAATAATAAAATATTTGGAAAATTAGGTCAAAATAATTCAACAAACTATGTTTTACTCGTTTTATAACACACAGACTCAAACAGACTAGATAGTAAAAGCTTAAACTCACTGTTTCTTTGTCAAATTACTGTTTTAATGAAGTATAACTAATAATAGTAACAATTTATTATAATTACAGTGATTAAGTTGTATATTTTGAAGGGAAAATGATTTATCTTTAGAGGATTTTTTGTTTTTCAAATATTAGGTCATATATTTTTTAAGTAAATATTATCCTTCTAGGATTAAAAAGTTGTTTGGTAAAATTTGTAATCTTGAATTTTTTTTAGGGTAATATCGTCATCTTTTTAAGATTAAGTCTTGTATTTTGAGTAAAAAATTGTAATCTTTTGATGATTAAGTCTTATAGTTTCATGAAAACAGTATCAATCTTTCGGGGGATTTAGTCGTATAGTCACAAGAAAAATGTCACAATATTTCAAAGGTTAAGTTGTTTATTTTCAAAGAAAAAAGTTGCAATCTTTTGTCTTATATTTCCAGGAAAAAATAGTTCTAATCTTAAGTGAATTAAAAGTATTTTCAAGAAAAATGTCATAATCACGTTTTTTAAAAAAAATTAATATTTGGAGAATTAGGTTGAAAACATTTCAACAAACTGTTTTACTCGTTTTATAACACACAAACTCAAACGTAGACTAGATAGTAAAAGATAAAACTCACTGCTCTTTGTCTAATTACTGTTTTAATGAATTATAACTATTAATAGTAATAATTCATTATAATTACAGGGATTAGGTTGGATATTTGAAAGGGAAGATGTTTTATCTTTAGAGGATTAAGTCGTATATTTTTTTTGAGAAAACACTTAAATCTTTATTAGGTCATATTTTTTAAGAAAATGTTATCCTTCTAGGATTAAGAAGTCGTGTAGTAAAATTTGTAATCTTGTATTTTTTAGGGAAATATGGTCATCTTTCTAAGATTAGGTCATTAATTTTTTTTGTAAAAAAAAAAAAAAAAGAAAAATGTAGGATTATTCATAAAAATATTTTTATTTTTATTTTTAAGAACATGTACTTTTATAACAACAAAAATTAATAAACCACAAAGATCTGGAAAAAAACCCATAAAAAAATTAAAAATTAAAAATAATAAAAACACTCCGCACAACATTAGTAATAATAGTAGCAAACATGAGAGGTGTCCTGGCTGATCCGCTCTTATCTTAGACCAGGGGTCAGCAACCCAGATTGTTGAAAGAGCCATATTGGACCAAAAATACAAAAACAAATCTGTCTGAAGCCGCAAAAAATTAAAAGCCATATTACTTACATACAGATAGTGTGTCATGAGATATAAATTGAATTATGAGGATTTAAAGGAAACTAAATGAGATCAAATATAGCTACAAGTGAGGCATAATGATGCAATATGTACTACAGCTGGCCTAAATAGCATGTTAGCATTGATTAGCTTACAGTCATGCAGTGACCAAATATGTCTGATTAGCACTCCACACAAGTCAATAACATCAACAAAACTCACCTTTGTGCATTCATGCACAACATTATAAGTTTGGTGGACAAAATGAGACAGAAAAAGAAGTGGCATAAAACACGTCCTAGTAAGTCGGAGAAAGTTATTCATGTAAACAAACTAGGGTGAGTTCAAGGACCGCCAAAATTAGTAGGACAAAACGGCTCTCGCCAAATACTCGAATCAGTGAAGCATGTTTAATACAAACAGTGTGCTTTATAACAATTAGGGAGGTTTGTGTCATGTTTGTCCTCCTACAGAAACCAAATTAAAACAAAAAATATGTGTTTTCCACCTCATCTTTTTCCATTTTTCATATATTTTTTAAAAAGCTCCAGAGAGCCACTAGGGCGGCGCTACAAAGCCGCATGCGGCTCCGGAGCCGCTGGTTGCCGACCCCTGTCTTAGACCAATAAAGAAGGTGATTACAGTTTTTTGTACATTTTTTAAAGGGGTCACAGAAGGAATTCTGGTGGTAAAATGTCTAATTGATTAATTCCTTCATCCTCAAGCTAACTATCACTGATTTTCTTATTGGTCCTAATAGCTTGCAGTTAAGCACTTTGGCTTAGGTATTTAAAGGGGAACATTATCACCAGACCTATGTAAGCGTCAATATATACCTTGATGTTGCAGAAAAAAGACTATATATTTTTTTAACCGATTTCCGAACTCTAAATGGGTGAAATTTGGCGAATTAAACGCCTTTCCATTATTTGCACTCGGAGCGATGACGTCACGGTGTGACGTCACATAGGTAGTCAATCCGCCATTTTATCAAACACATTACACAGACCAAGTCAAATCAGCTCTGTTATTTTACGTTTTTTCGACAGTTTTCCGTACTTTGGAGACATCATGCCTCGTCGTGTGTTGTCGGAGGGTGTAACAACACGATCAGGGACGGATTCAAGTTGACTTACGTGGAGTGTGCATCGATTAGCACGGCATGCTAATCAATGCTAACATGCTATTTAGGCTAGCTGTATATACATTTGTAGCTACATTAGCATCCAGCCTTTCCCTCCACCTAAATGTAATGCCAAACAAATACTTACCAATCGACTGATTTAAGTTGCGAAAGTCCCGATTGTTTGGTCTGCACATTTTACCAGCGATGCTAAGGCAGACATGGCACAGAGATGTATGGATATCCTGCAGATGCATTTCCAACGATAAAGTCAACAAAATCACAAAGGTGAGTTTTGTTGATGTTATTGACTTATGTGCTAATCAGACATATTTGGTCGCGGCATGACTGCCAGCTAATCGATGCTAACATGCTATTTAGGCTAGCTGTATGTACATTTGTAGCTATATTTGCATCCAGTCTTTCCCTGCACCCACATTTAATGCCAAACAAACACTTACAAATTGATGGATTTAAGTTGCTCAAGTGTCACAAGATGCGAAAGTCCCGATCGTTTGGTCTGCACATTTTACCGCCGATGCTAAGACAGACATGGCACAGAGATGTATGGATAACCTGCAGATGCCTTTCCAACGATAAAGTAAAAAAAATCACTTAGGTGAGTTTTGTTGATGTTATTGACTTATGTGCTAATCAGACATATTTGGTCGCGGCATGACTGCCAGCTAATCGATGCTAACATGCTATTTAGGCCAGCTGTATGTACATTTGTAGCTATATTTGCATCCAGTCTTTCCCTGCACCCACATTTAATTCCAAACAAACAATTACTAATCGATGGATTTAAGTTGCTCCAGTGTCACAAGATGCGAAAGTTCCGATCGTTTGGTCTGCCCATTTTACCGGCGATGCTAAGGCAGACATAGCACGGAGATGTATGGATATCTGCGACACTCAATCGTTGGTTAGAAGGCGATCCCTGAATAGCGTCAATAGCTATTCGCTCAATAGCTTCAGTTTGTTCTTCAATTTCGTTTTCGCTATCTGCCTCCATACTCCAACCATCCGTTTCAATACATGCGTAATCTGTTGAGTCGCTTAAGCCGCTGAAATCCGAGTCTGAATCCGAGCTAATGTCGCTATATCTTGCTGTGCTATTCGCCATTTTGTTCGTATTGGCCTCACTGGATGACGTCACAGGAAAATGGACGGTGGCTTCACAGATAGCGAAAATCAGGCACTTTAAAGCATTTTTTCGGGATATTCCATGATGGGTAAAATTTTGAAAAAAACTTCGAAAAATAAAATAAGCCACTGGGAACTGATTTTTTTATTGGTTTTAACCCTTCTGAAATTGTGATAATGTTCCCCTTTAAGCCAAGTAGATATGAAGTATAAACTGTTGTGGTGCGAGCAAACGTGTAAAACACTCTGTCGTCAAACTTTTACAATCCAGAGACAAAAAGTCAGTTTTTAAACTCATTCTTATCACTCCTTTATACGGACAGGATAGTTACAAGTGCCACACATCGTCAAATCAATATTTGCTCAGAGCTGCTGCTTGCTCGGAATTAGTCTTTAGGGGACAAACGTTAGAATATTTAAATTTGACTTGAGCTGGCTTTGTGCGACGCTCTGTCACTTCAGAGTGAGCCACAGGAAGGAACTTTTGATGCTGACAAGAGGAACCTTTTTTAGAAGTTTTTCCATCCACTTTCAACTGACTGCATTATTTTGGTGACTTTTCAATAGAGGTGAGAATCTTTGGGCAACAAATGATTTCCAATTCCTGGGGAGACAATTCGGTTCAGAATCGATTCTTGATATAACCCGATTCTTGACTCAAAGCGATTTTGTCAGTGTATTATTTGATGTAATAATTACAACTAGGAGTGTGTGTGGAGTTGAACCGAAACTTCCAGGGTGAGTGAAGTGTGTGGAAGGGTTCAAATCGAATGAGAAATGTGGAATATATGAAGAGGTTTGTAGCTTGGCCATTCATTTTCAATGGAGAAAAAAATTATGGTAATTCCAGGAAAACTGGGAATTTTGGGAAAAACATTGGCTTGAATGTCCAGAAAGAGTGGACTTTGTGGATGGTGAAACGTTTCGAATGACGTCAGAAATGTCGGAGTTTTAGGACTTTGATAATCTCCATTCATTTGAAAGAGAATTTCCTGGTAATTTGGAAAAATTTGATATTTTGTGTAATACGACATAGCACAATTGGCCTGATAATATTGAACGGGTTAACCTTGGATAATTTCGGAATTGGTCGAGAAAAATGAAAGTATTTTCTTTTTATTACAAAATAAATTTGACTAGAAAACGTGAAAACTGGGTAAATCGACAATTTTTCTGAGCAAAAAAATGAATGGCTTGAATGTCTCAACTAAGAAGAACACTCTACAGTTAAAATCAGATGAAAAATGTGGAATATATGAAGAGGTTTGTAGAGTGGCCACTCATTTTCAATGGAGAAAAAAACAATGGTAATTCCAGGAAAACTGGGAATTTTGGGAAACATGTTGGCTTGAAGATCCAGGAAGAGTGGACTGTGTGGATGGTGGAACGTTTCGAATGGGGTGAGAAATGTCGGAGTTTTAAAACTTTGATAATCCCCATTTATTTGAAAGAGAATTTCCTGGTAATTTGGAAAAAAGTAGATATTTTGCGTAATACGACATAGCACAATTGGCTTGATAATACTGAGCGGGTTAACGTTGGAATATTTCAGGATTGGTCGAGAAAAATGAAAGTATTTTCTTTTTATTGTAAAATAGGTTTTTTCAAAAACCGGGAAAACCAAACTTTTTTCTGACCCAAAAAATAAATTGCTTGAATGTCCCGACTAAGAGGAACACTCTGGTACAGTTGAAATCAGATGAAAAATGTGGAATATATGAAGAGGTTTGTAGATTAGTCATTCATTTTCAATGGAGAAAAAAAATAATGGTAATTCCAGGAAAACTGGGAAATTTGGGAAACACGTTGGCTTGAATGTCCGGGGGGAGTGGACTGTGTGGATGTTGGAACGTTTCGAATCGAGTGAGAAATGTGGGAGTTTTAGAACTTTGGTAATCCCCATTTATTTGAAAGGGAATTTCCTGGTAATTTAGAAAAACAAGACATTTTGTGTAATATGATATGACACAGTTGGTCTGATAATACTGACCGGGTTAGCGTTGGAATGTTTCGTAATTGGTCGAGAAAAATAAATATTTTTTTTTTTATTAGAAAATAAGTTTTATCAAAAACTGGGTAAACCAAACTTTTTTCTGACCAAAAAAATAAATTGCTTGAATGTCCAGACTAAGAGGAACACTCTGGTACAGTTGAAATCAGATGAAAAATGTGGAATATATGAAGAGGTTTGTAGATTAGCCATTCATTTTTAATGGAGAAAAACATTATGGTAATTCTAGGAAAACTGGGAATTTTGGGAAACATGTGTGCTTGAATGTCCAGACGAAGAGGAACACTCTGGTACAGTTGAAATCAGATGAAAAATGTGGAATATATGAAGAGGTTTGTAGATTAGCCATTCATTTTTAATGGAGAAAAACATTATGGTAATTCTAGGAAAACTGGGAATTTTGGGAAACATGTTTGCTTGAATGTCCAGGAAGAGTGGACTGTGTGGATGGTGGAACGTTTCGAATCGGGTGAGAAATGTGGGAGTTGTAGATCTTTGGTAATCCCTGTTTATTTGAAAGGGAATTACCTGGTAATTTAGAAAAGCGAGATATTTTGCGTAATACGACATTGGCCTGATAATACTGAGCATGTTAGCATTGGAATATTTCGGGATTGGTTGAGAAAAATGAAAGTATTTTCTTTTTATTAGAAAATGAGTTTTTCATAAAAAACGGGAAAACATGGAAAATTTACATTTTTTCTGACCCAAAAAAAATTGATGGAATGTCTCGACTAAGAGGTACGCTCTGATGGTGGTACAGTTGAAATCGGATTAAAAATGTGGAATATATGAAGTGGTTTGTAGAGTAGAAAAAAAAGGTAATTCCAGGAAAACCGGGAATTTTGGGAAACACGTTGGCCAGGAAGAGTGGACTGTGTGGATGGTAGAATGCTTTGAATTGGTTGAGAAATTTGGAAGTTGCAGAACTTTGATAGTCCCCATTTATTTGAAAGGAAATTTCCTGGTAATTTAGAAAATCCATACATTCTGTGTAATACCACATAGCACTAATGGCCTGATAATACCGAGCGGGTTAACTTTGGAATGTTTCGGAATCGGTCGAGAAAAATTGAAGTGTTTTCTTTTTATTAGATTGTTTTTTCCCAAATTAAACTGGAAAACCAACATTTTTTCTGAACAAAAAAATAAATGTCTTGAATGTCCCGACTAAGAGGAACACTCTGAAGGTGGTACAGTTGAAAACAGATGAAAAATGTGTGAGAAAGGAAAAAGGGCAAAAACTTCGGTATTTGTAGGCCAGAAATCTGGGTAATCAGGGAAATTTTGGAAGCGAAAAACACGTTTGATTGAAGGTCCTGGGTGAGTGGGGTGTGTGGATGGGGAAACACACACACACACACACACACACACACACACACACACACACACACACACACACACACACACACACACACACACACACACACACACACACACACACACACACACACACACGTGTATGTATATTTATACACATATATACCCAGTTAAAGATGAGCTTCTCTGAAACGGATTCTCACAGTTTGTGCAGGAATTCTTTGGTTATGCAAACCGATTGTTGCAGCAGCTGTCCAGGTGGCTGGGGACGACAATGCCAGTTGAAGTATAAACGATAAAACATTAAATATTAAGAGCATGTGAAAGTTCGACTCCTACCTTGTTTCTTTCCCTGACGTCATCCTTAAAGTTTTGTTATTTATCTGAAATATCAACCAGCTAAAAATGTTTTGCATATATTATGCATCATAATAGATTCATATATGTGTCATAAATCGTGTATAGGTGTTTTATAATGTCCACAAAGTTAATTTAGCAGGAGGTGTGTTGTGTGCGACCGTGTGTTGACGTCATTTGTTGGTTAGAGTTCATTTAGATAATGAGTGGGGGAAGTTGTTTGGATTGGGTCATATAAGTAAACTTGGAAGTAAGTTAATGACAAGTAATTCTGTTGACCTTCACGTGAGGGTGACAAAGTCTTCCCGAAATCATGCCAAACTACTTTACAGGTGAATAAATTCAGTCAATGAAACACTGCAGTTCATTCCTGTTGGTAACCTTTTAATTAACCACGAGATGTATTTTGGAAAAATACACACACACACACACACACACACACACACACACACACACACACACACACACACACACACACACACACCTATGTAGGTATGTATGTATGTATGTATGTGTGTGTGTATGTATATATATATAAATAAATATATTCATCCATCCATCTTCTTCCGCTTATCCGAGGTCGGGTCGCGGGGGCAACAGCCTAAGCAGGGAAACCCAGACTTCCCTCTCCCCAGCCACTTCGTCTAGCTTTTCCCGGGGGATCCCGAGGTGTTCCCAGGCCAGCCGGGAGACATAATCTTCCCAGCGTGTCCTCGGTCTTCCCCGTGGCCTCCTACCGGTTGGACGTGCCCTAAACACCTCCCTAAGGAGGCCTTCGGGTGGCATCCTGACCAGATGCCCGAGCCACCTCGTCTGGCCCCTCTCGATGTGAAGGAGCAGCGGCTTTACTTTGAGTTCCTCCCGGATGGCAGAGCTTCTCACCCTATCTCTAAGGGAGAGCCCCGCCACACAGCGGAGGAAACTCATTTCGGCCGCTTGTACCCGTGATCTTATCCTTTCGGTCATGACCCAAAGATCATGACCATAGGTGAGGATGGGAACGTAGATCGATCGGTAAATTGAGAGCGTGGCGCAGTGGAAGAGTGGCCGTGTGCAACCCGAGGGTCCCTGGTTCAATCCCCACCTAGTACCAACCTCGCCACGTCCGTTGTGTCCTTGAACAAGACACTTCACCCTTGCTCCTGATGGGTGCTGGTTAGCGCCTTGCATGGCAGCTCCCCCCATCAGTGTGTGAATGTGTGTGTGAATGGGTAAATGTGGAATTAGTGTCGAAGCGCTTTGAGTACCTTGAAGGTAGAAAAGCGCCATACAAGTAAAACCCACTTATTTATTTAGCTTTGCCTTCCGGCTCAGCTCCTTCTTCACCACAACGGATCGGTACAACGTCCGCATTACTGAAGACGCCACAACGATCCGCCTGTCGATCTTACGATCCACTCTTCCCTCACTCTTGAACAAGACTCCTAGGTACTTGAATTCCTCCACTTGGGGCAGGGTCTCCTCCCCAACCCGGAGATGGCATTCCACCCTTTTCCGGGCGAGAACCATGGACTCGGACTTGGAGGTGCGGATTCTCATTCCGGTCGCTTCACACTCTGCTGCGAACCGATCCAGTGAGAGCTGAAGATCCCGGTCAGATGAAGCCATCAGGACCACATCATCTGCAAAAAGCAGAGACCTAATCCCGCGGCCACCAAACCGGAACCCCTAATTGCCTTGACTGCGCCTAGAAATTCTGCCCATCAAAGTTATGAACAGAATCGGTGACAAAGGACAGCCTTGGCGGAGTCCAACCCTCACTGGAAACGTGTCCGAATTACTGCCAGCAATGCGGACCAAGCTCTGACACTGATCGTACAGGGAGCGGACCGCCACCATAACACAGTCCGATACCCCATACTCTCTGAGCACTCCCCACAGGACTTCCCGAGGGACACGGTCGAATGCCTTCTCCAAGTCCACAAAGCACATGTAGACTGGTTGGGCAAACTCCCATGCACCCTCAAGAACCCTGCCGAGAGTATAGAGCTGGTCCACAGTTCCAGGACCAGGACAAAAACCACACTGTTCGTCCTAAATCCGAGGTCCGACTATCCGGCGTAGCCTCCTCTCCAGTACACCTGAATAAACATTAACGGGCTGGCTGAAGAGTGTGATCCCACGATAGTTGGAACACACCCTCCTGTCCCCCTTCTTAAAGAGAGGAACCACCACCCCGGTCTGCCAATCCAGAGGTACTGCCCCCGATGTCCACGCGATGCTGCAGAGTCTTGTCTACCAAGACAGCCCCACAGCATCCAGAGCCTTAAGGAACTCCGGGCGGATCTCATCCACCCCTAGGGCCTTGCCACCGAGGAGCTTTTTAACTACCTCATCAACCTCAGCCCCAGAAATAGGAGAGTCCACCACAAATTCCCCAGGCACTGCTTCCTCATAGGAAGACGTGTTGGTACACGCATATATATATACACACATATATATATACACACACATGGGCTATATCATCTCTACAAGTCTGTTTCCTAGGGATGAAATAGTCTGTTTTTTCCTGACCTAACGCGTGTGTGTAATGTGTAATTTATATATATATATATATATACAAATTACACATAACACACACGCGTTAGGTCAGGAAAAAACAGACTATTTCATCCCTACAAGCCTGCGAGAAAAAAAAAAAATATATATAATATAATATATAATAATATATAATATATATATATGTGTGTGTATGTATATATGTATGTGTGTGTATATATATATATATATGTATATGTATGTGTGTGTATATGTATATGTGTATGTATGTATATATATGCAGTATATATATATATATATATAGCTATATATATAGATATATAGATATATATATATATATATATATATATATAGAGATATATATATATATATTTCTATACACATACACATACATACATACACACACACACACACATATATATATATATGCATGTGTATGTATATGTGTGTGTGTATAGAAATATACACACACACACATATATATATATATATATATATATATATTTCACACACACGTTAGGTCAGGAAAAAAACTGGCTATTTCATCCCTACTAGCCTGCGAAACAGTATATTCTGCTCTGCCCCGGTATTGAGCACTGTATAACTTTTTTGATTTTTTGGAAAATTATGAATCGATTTAGAATCAGCATGAATAACAATCGCAATTCAGATGTGAATAGATTTTTTTTCTGTGCACCCCTACTTTTCTTGGCTCCTTGTGGTGATTCATATCAGCCTTGTTGGGTTGTATCGCTAATTGATAGTCTTGAGTTGCGCTAATTGACGGACTTTAGAAGTTAAATAAAATGAAATGCAGTTGACGTAAAAGTCTCACTTGAAGTCACCCTGTCTGTAGGAGAGTAACTACGGACTATAAAGGACGTGTTCTTTCTAAAGGCCTGTTCACATACGATACAGACCTCCATGAATGGACATCTTCTTCCTGGAGGCCATACGGGACCATAAGTACCAAAGCTCCGTCCACAAGTGTTAAAAATACATACGGCGTTTGTCGGCGTGCATTCACTCAAACTATTAGCTTTACTCCAGGGCTCTCTGCCCGTTGAGGTGTGAAAGTAGTGAAAAGTGTCACGCAACTGGACCCCTCATGCCGCGTGAATAATTGACGTCATGCTTGTTAAGAAGGATTAGTGCACCACTCAAACATACGTACTTTTTACAACAATGCAATATTTAATGCTTTTTGTATCATACAATATGTTCAATTAGAACTGTTTTCTATGAAAAGTTGATATGTCAGTGCCGTCAGGATTTTTGTGAATGGCGCGGGCGAAAATTTCGAATTTTGCGGCAGCTATTTCAGAAAGTTGTGGCAAATGTTGCGATGTTTGACATTGTGATTTTATCTCTTTGTTACAAATGCTTTAAGTCCATCCATCCATCCATTTTCTACCGCTTATTCCCTTTCGGGGTCGCGGGGGGCGCTGGCGCCTATCTCAGCTACAATCGGGCGGAAGGCAGGGTACACCCTGGACAAGTCGCCACCTCATCGCAGGGCCAACACAGATAGACAGACAACATTCACACTCACATTCACACACTAGGGCCAATTTTTTTAGTGTTGCCAATCAACCTATCCCCAGGTGCATGTCTTTGGAAGTGGGAGGAAGCCTAAGTAAAGTTCTCCAAACTACAGCTGGCGTGCCAGATATGACCCACCAACGTCCAAAATCCGGCCCTCGGGTAGTCCAGAGTATAAAAAATATATATACAGTATATTTTAAATTATAATATTTTAATCTATCCCATTGGTCCCCAAAGTACGGCCCGCTGTGCATTTTTTTGTTGTACATTTTTTTATGTATTTATTTTTTATTCTTTATTTTTAATTCATCCCAGCGGTCCCCAAAATGCGGCCCAGTCAAAATCTGACCCGCCGGTAGTCCCAATATTTTTTTAAATTATTTGTTTTAATTATGATTTTTTTAATCTAGCCTTTCTAGACCATCCATCAATACATTTTCTACCGCTTGTTACTCTTGGGCTCTCCTAACCGCTCAGGCAAATCCTTCATTTCTAAAAATGCATTCCCCCATTGATAACAAGACATCATCATGATCGCGCCGCAGCGTCGGGTAATCTGCAATGACACAGATTATATATGTGTGTGTGTGTGTGTGTGTGTATATATGTATATAATTATATATTTATATGTATATATAAATGTAAATGTATATATCTCTCTCTCTATATATATATATATACACACACACACACATATATATATATATATATATATATATATATATATATATATATATTTATATATATATATGTGTGTTTGTGTATGTATATATGTGTGTGTGTGTTTATGTATATATGTATATATATGTATATGTGTATATATATGTGTGTATATATGTAAATGTGTATATATATATATATATATATATATATATATATATATATGTGTGTGTGTATATATATATGTATGTGCATATATATGTATGTGTATATATATGTGTGTGTGTATCTATATATATGTGCATATCAATATATATGTGTGTATATGTATATATACTGTAGGCTATTATAGCTAATATAGACACTTGCGTGATGTGTTGCCTTTATTATAACACTTTTATAAGACTTTAAAAGTCATTTTGATAGTAAGCTTTTATAGCTAATATAGACACTTGCGTCATATGTTGCCTTCATTATAACATTTTAATTTTTTCCGTCTCCAGAAAGATTTTTTTTTGTATTTTTGGTCCACAATAGGTTTTTCAAATTTGGGGTTGCCGACCCCTGCTTTAAGGCATGCGGTAGGACAACAATAATGTTTGAGCAGAAAAAAAGTTTCTATATCGTTGCACATTGTTGTTCCTGCTTCGACTAAACAAGAAAAAAATATACGTTTTGATAAGACAGTTGACATGTGTTTTTGAGCGATGCTCGGGGACAAATAATTTTGATGAAAATGACGCCGAGCGCCCGAAATAAACTGAGGAGTTGCGGGAATTGGACAAAGTTGCAAGGTTGCGCATAATTTGCGTGAATTGGTGCGATCAAGTCATTGAAAATTCCTACAGGGACTGATTTGTTCAAACCCTCATTTAAACACCTTTTTTAAAGGGGACTTTTGATCATTTTCATCTTTTATGACTTATATTGTTACAAAATTAAATGCCAAACCACCAAATTATAAGGTTAATGCATTATGGCATGAGCTTGTATGCAGTTTTAGTTACCTCAGCGAGGTGGACGTACTTATTTGGGCATGAACTCCAGCTCTCAGCCAGCAGGGGGAGGAGCTACATAGGAATGTGAGGTGACAAAAGAGAAGGGGGGATAAAGTATCATTTTAATCTAATCCTGGCATGCACTGAATAACATGGATGTGCAGGATAAAGTGACATAAATATGCTAAAAGCAACTTTTTTAACACAACTCTGAAGCAGGGGGTACCTATTGTTGTGACCGAGTGAATCTATACAAGGTTTATTGAGTTTATTTTCAACCGTGTCTGGGGGAAAAAGGAAAAATGACGTACACCTTCAAGATATGTATTTAAACGGTCTATATTTTCTAAAGATAAAATATGATAATTCTGGAGAGAGTGGAGCGTGGTTTTATTTTTCAATCTGGGGAACGCCTCCACAAACAAACATCTTGCAGACAAAACTCAAAAAACAGGTTATGAATGTGACTGTTGAGCAACATTTTTCGCATAATTTACAACAAAACACATGTCTTAACCACAAGGAAGTGTTTAAAATGTAGTTTACAATCAGTTTAAGTCGCCTTTTTAAACATTTTTCATGGCAGCGGGGATTTTGATTAGTTAAATTTCATAAACTTCATTGTTTTTAGTATTTTTTTGGCCAACATGTTGTCATTTTCATTGGGCAGTGACAATGCATTCAATTCTTGTATTGCACTTTTTTTCATTCTAACAAACGCATTTACTTAATTTGAAGGATTTATTATAATTGTACTCGAACAGCAACAATACATTCAAAAGTTGTGCATCTGCAGGCACTTTAAGAGAAACTGTGTATTTTGTTTTTGGAATATTCCCTGTACAAGACAAGAAAACATTTTTTTCTTCTTTTTAATCCATTTGTCGTAAAATATGTCAAGTACGAGGTAGCCAACAATGCTGGATCTGTGCAGCACACAGCTTCTAAAACTCGTAGCTCATCCTCCTTATATTCAGGCTCAAAAATATAACGTTTTGGGTCATTATTTGTCCCAAAGTAGTCGACGTTGTCTCTCATGAAGTCTGCCATTTTTAGTAGTGTTGTTGTTGTTGTTGTTGTTGAAGGGAAAAGACAACATTGCAATGTGTCTGTAAAATTAAAACATTGCTGTATGCTTAAAATGAGCAATATACGTAAATATTGCTTGTTAATATGAATGTGTCTGTTACTACATTACACATATACTTACAATATGTATTGTATTTTCAGGACTATAAGGCACACTTAAAATCCTTTTTTTTTTCCTTCTCAAAACTCCACAGTGTGCCTTATAACCCGGTGCGCCTAATGTACGGCATAATTTTGGTTTTGCTTACGGACCTCAAAGCTTTTTTTATTTGGTACATGGTGTAATGATAAGTGTGACCAGTAGATGGCAGTCAAACAAAAGAGATACGTGTAGCCTGCAATATGATGGCAATATGTCTCAAGTAAAAAACACCAACATTTTAAATGTTCCATTGAAAATATAGAAAATTACACACGGCGCTCAAAAATCTATCAAAATGTTTTGGTCCGACTTTGGTAAGCTACGAAACCCCATTGCTTGATGGATTGTACTGTGCTTCAACATAGGAGTATTAATATGGTGTGTATGAGGTAAGACATATTATCTGGTGTTTTGTTTCACAATATTATGCAAAAGCATATTTGTTTTACCTTCTGGTACCTGCTGATCTATATTTGGGATCTGCATAAATCCAGAAAAATTGTGCGTGTCCGCCTTTGTAGTCGGTACCGATGCTTCTTCTTTTTGTCTATTTTCTTGTTATGGGACTTTCATCCTCCTCTTTTGCCATTTCTAATATAAAGTAGTGTAAAGTTCCTACTTATATTTGTCAGTAAACTCGCCATGAAAGCGCTGAAACATACCGGTGTAGTGAGTTTACATTATTCACCCAAGGAACTTTGGTTATTAGAGTTCCGGTCGGACGATTTTTCACAAGACACATTTCCTGTGTTTTGAAGCAGTTATTTTTATTATTAAGGTTATTATTAGATACCCTGGACATCATCCAGTCCTTGAAGTGTGTTTAATGAACTTATTGGTCTCCAGACTTTTAAATCTACATTAAACACACATATTTGTGTTGAGTTGATGGACATGTTGTATGTTTTTATTTGCGCCTTTTAACTATTTTCATGTATATCTTATTTTATTTCTACTCTTTACATGTTTGTTGTCTCATGAGTTTTTATTTTGTACAATGTTTTAGGGCAGTAGTGTTTTTGAAGTAAAGAAAATAAATTAGATGTATGTATGTATTTATGTATCCAACACTTCTGTTTTCTCAAGTAAATCTGTACATCAGATATTGACTTGTACAAACCCCGTTTCCATATGAGTTGGGAAATTGTGTTAAATGTAAATATAAACGGAATACAATGATTTGCTAATCATTTTCAACCCATATTCAATTGACTGCAATACAAAGACAAGTAATTTGATGTTCAAGCTCATAAACTATTTTTTTGCAAATAATAATTAACTTAGAATTTCATGGCTGCAACATGTGCCAAAGTAGTTGGGAAAGGGCATGTTCACCAGTGTGTTACATCACCTTTTCTTTTAACAACACTCAATAAACGTTTGGGAACTGAGGAAAAACTAATTGTTGAAGCTTTGAAAGTGGAATTCTTTCCCATTCTTGTTTTATGTAGAGCTTCAGTCGTTCAACAGTCCGGGGTCTCCACTGTAATATTTTACGCTTCATAATGCGTCACATATTTTCGATGGGAGACAGGTCTGGACTGCAGGTGGGCCAGGAAAGTACCCACACTCTTTGTTTACGAAGCCACACTGTTGTAACACTTGTCTTGCTGATAACGTTGCTTGGATGACAACATATGTTGTTCCAAAATCTGTTTGGACCGTTCAGCATTAATGGTGCCTTGAAGGATGTGTAAGTTACCCATGCATTGGGCATTAATACCCCTCCATACCATCACAGATGTTGGCTTTTGAACTTTGCGCCTATAACAATCCAAATGGTTATTTTCCTCTTTGTTCTGGTGGACACCACGTCCTCTGTTTCCAAATATAATTCGAAATGTGGACTCGTCAGACCACAGAACACTTTTCTACTTTGCATCAGTCCATCTTAGGTGAGCTCGGGCCCAGCCAAGCCGGCGGCGTTTCTGGATATTGTTGATAAATGGGTTTGGCTTTGCATAGTAGAGATTTAACTTGCACTTCCAGATGTAGCGACAAACTGTAGTTACTGAAAGTGGTTTTATGAAGTGTTCCTGAGCCCATGTAGTGATATCCTTTACACACTGATGTCGGTTGTTGGTGCAGTACCGCGTAAGGGATCAGAAGTCCGTAATATCATCGCTTACGTGCAGTGATTTCTCCATATTCTCTGAACTTTTGGTGCTCGCGGAGTGTATAACATAGTCAGGAACTGTAATGGATGCAAAGGATTCTGGGTATTTGTTGTGTTGCATTTATGTTGTGTTACTGTGAGGATTTTCTCCCGAAATGTGTTTGTCATTCTTCTTTTGTGTGGGTTCACAATGTGGCACATATTAGTAGGAGTGTTAAAGTTGTTTATATCACAACCGTCAGTGTACTCTGTGTCACCCAGTATGCCTTGCAATCTCATACATGTGCCGATAGATGCAGCGAAATGCATGTATCCGGTCGGCACGCAAATAGCATTCCGTGAATGGCGGGGCGTGGTGACGTTCAAGAAGACGCAAATAGCGTTCCGTGAATGGCGGGCGCGATGATGTTAAGAGTAATATCTTCACGGCACGCCCTTAATATTGTAGTCCGAGTGAAAATTGGAGAACGCTGACTCCGGGTGATGTCCGGGAGAGGCATTGAATTCCGGAATCTCCCCGCAACAATCTGGGGGGTCGGCGATTGTGCAGCTGAGCCGCATCAGAGTTGCCAAAGAGCCGCATGCGGCTCCGGAGCCGCGGCTTGCCAACCCCTGGTGTATATATACTTGTATATGTATGTGTATATATACATGCACATACATATGTATATACATATATATGTATTTATATATGAATGTTTATATGTACTTCTATATGTTATTTATTTATATATATATATATATATATATATATATATATATATATATATATATATATATATATATATATATATATATGTATATATAAATGCACTGTATATATCCATCCATCCATCCATTTTCTACCACTTGTCCCTCTTGAGGTCGTGGGGGGACTGGAGCCTACCCCAGCCTGTATACAGTATGTGTGTGTATATATATATATACATATATGTATGTGTATATACATATATATATATACATATATATATATATATATATATATATATATATATATATATATATATATATATATATATATATATATATGTATATATGTATATATATATATATATATGTGTATATATGTATATATATATATATGTATATATGTATATATATATATGTATAATATATGTATATATGTATATATATATATATGTATATATGTATATATATATATGTATATATGTATAGATATATATATATATGTATATATGTATATATGTATATATATATGTATATATATATATGTATATATGTATATATGTATATATATATATGTGTATATATATATATATGTATATATGTATATATATATATATATATATATGCATATATGTATATATGTATATATATATGTATAAATGTGTATATGTATATATGTATATATATATATGTATATATATATGTATAAATGTGTATATGTATATGTATATATATATGTATATATATATGTATATATGTGTATATATATATGTATATATGTATATATATATATATGTATATATGTATATATGTATATATATGTATATATGTATATATGTATATATATGTATATATGTATATATATATATATATGTATATATGTATATATGTATATATATGTATATATGTATGTATATATGTATATATGTATGTATATATGTATATATATATGTATATATATATATATATGTATATATATATATATATACATATATATATATATATATATATATATATATATATATATATATATATATATATATATATTTAAAGTTTGGACTTGGGTCCTGCTTAAGAGCATCAAAAAGGTTTTTTTAGGGCCTTTATGGTTTTTGAGTGTGATTCCTCAGGCTAGCAGCATGTATTGTACAACAAGTGTGTATTTTCAAGGAACTGCTGAACTTGATTTGAATTGATGAGCGCGGACCCTCCTCGGTGTTCTCGCCCTCTGTGGGTTGTTGGCTCGTTAGCGCTGGTGGCTAATGCTAATGAGTGGTTGGAGCCACGCCAAGCCCACAAACGCTTGCTTCTCGGGGGTCAAACTGAGCTTCTCCAATTAGACTTGTTCATAAAGTTTGCTTGTGCACACAAATCAGGCATCGCCCCCCCCCCCCCATTGTCATCTACCTCAGTTTGCTGCAGTGCATCATCACCAGCAGGCACATCAACATCTCTATCACCGTCTCCTCTTCTACATCTCACCTCCATTCTCTTGTCCTAATGTACTTTCTTTCTTTGCTGAGCCTTTTGAATTTTTATTTTTTTATTTTTTAAAAACAACACTAGCCTCCTGTCGCCTTTTCATGTGTGATCATCGCCGTTAAAAATCGCTATTTCATCCTCCTCCTCCTCCTCCAGTGAGGAGCAGATGCCCTTGGTGTGACCGTGAATGAGAAAGCGAGCGCGATGGGCTAAAGCTCTGCAGCAGCAAGCTCCAGTCGTTGCTGCTCTGTAATGTTGAACATGGAAGCATCATAAGGGGGACAGGGGAGAGGAAGAAGCTTGTAGTCGATGTTGGTTTGCAGCTTTGAGGCTGATTCTCGTTTGCTTTATTTTATATAATTTTATTGTATTTAATTTATTTAGAAGTTAATTAATTTTGTAATATTTTATGACATTTCATTTGATGTCATTTTATCCTTTTTTTTGTGTTTGTTTTGATCTGTAATTTGTTCACTTGGTTTTTTATTTTCATTTTTTTTGTATTATATTATAATTGTATTTTTTTTCCCCCATCCATCCATTTCCTTCCGCTTATCCAAGGTTGGGTCGTGGGGGCAGCAGCCAAAGCAGAAAAACCCCGACTTCCCTTTCCCCAGCCACTTTATTTATTTTATTTATTATAATCACCATATTTCATTTTCTTAGTTTTATTTTATTTTTTTACTGTATTGTATTTTTTTTAAATTCCATTTTATATTGTGTTTATTGTAATCGTATTTCACTTTCTTAGTTTTTTTAATTTATTTTTTTCCGATTTTTGTTTTTACTATATTGTATTTTATTTTATTTTATATTCTAAGTTATCTTATTTTATAAATATTACTTTTTAATTTGCTACTTCACCTAAGGATTGTATTTTATGTAATGCTGTGGTTGTTAAACCTTGTTTTCAACCTTTTTAAAAATTTGTTAATTTTGTTTTTACTTCCATTTGTTTTGTATTATATTATAATTTAATTTATTTTATTATAGTCATATTTCATTTTCTTCATTTTTAATTTTTTTAATTGTTTTTATGGTATTAATTAATTTCATATTATTCTATATTCTCTGTTATTTTATTAATAAGACATGCACCTGGGGATAGGTTGATTGGCAACACTAAAATTGGCCCTAGTGTGTGAATGTGAGTGTGAATGTTGTCCGTCTAGCTGTGTTGGCCCTGCGATGAGGTGGCGACTTGTCCAGGGTGTACCCTGCCTTCCGCCCGATTGTAGCTGAGATAGGCGCCAGCGCCCCCCGCGACCCCGAAAGGGAATAAGCGGTAGAAAATGGAAAATGGATGTCTCTTGAAACATTTCAGATAGTTGTTTGCCATATTGTTCCAGACCACAGCAAACATTACCTAACTTGCCAAAAATTGTAGCAAGTATATTAAAAGACAGCCTGCCACTTCCTTTAACTTGGACACACACACCTATACCTTTGGCCATTAAACGCCAGGTGTTATCTCACCTCTGGTTTACTAACGCTTTCTAATGTTGTAAAAATGAGTAGAATTAATATAACATTTCAAAATTTCTGTCAACGAAGGTTTGCTTCAGCCTGCGACACATTTTTATTTTGATAGTAGGCTATTATAGCTAATATAGACACTTCCATCATGTGTTGCCTTATTTAAGGCAACACTTATATAAGACTTTTAAAGTCATTTTGATAGTAGGCTAATACAACTAATATAGACACTGACATCGTGTGTTGCCTTCATTATAACACTTATATAAGACTTTTAAAGTCATTTTGATAGTAGGCTAATATAGCTAATATAGACACTTATGTCATGTGTTGTCTTCATTATGACAAATATATAAGACTTTTAAAGCAATTTTGATAGTAGGCTATTATAGCTAATATAGACACTTACATCATGTGTAAGTGTCCATAAATTATAACCCTTCATTATAAGTGTTATAATTTTTTGATAGTAGGGTATTATAGCTAATATAGACACTTACGTCATGTGTTGTCTTCATTATGACAATTATACAAGACTTTTAAAGTAATTTTGATAGTAGGCTATTATAGCTCATATAAACACTTACATCGTGTGTTGCCTTCATTATAACACTTATATAAGACTTTTAAAGTAATTTTGATATTGGCTAATATAGATATTATGGACACTTACATCATGTGTTGCCTTCATTATAACACTTATATAAAACTTTTAAAGTCATTTTGATAGTAGCGTAATATAGATATTATGGACACTTACATCATGTGTTGTCTTCATTATAACACTTATATAAGACTTTTATAGTCATTTTGATAGTAGGCTAATATAGCTAATATAGACACTTACATCGTGTGTTGCCTTCATTATAACACTTATATAAGACTTTTAAAGTCATTTTGATAGTAGGCTAATATAGTTATTATGGACACTTACATCATGTGTTGCCTTCATTATAACACTCATATATGACTTTAAAAGTCATTTTGATAGTAGGCTAATATACCTAATATAGAGACTTTCATGTGAAGTGAAGTGAATTATATTTTTATTGCGCTTTTCTCGAGTGACTCAAAGCGCTTTTACATAGTGAAACCCAATATCTAAGTTACATTTAAACCAGTTTGGTTTGCACTGGGAGCAGGTGGGTAAAGTGTCTTCCCCAAGGACACAACGGTAGTGACTAGGATGGCGGAAGCGGGAATCGAACCTGCAACCCTCAAGTTGCTGGCACGGCCACTCTACCAACCGAGCTATGCTGCTCCAACACTTATTGAATACTTTTAAAGTCATTTTCATAGTAGGCTAATATAGTTATTATGGACACTTACATCATGTGTTGCCTTCATTATAACACTTATATAAGACTTTTAAAGTCATTTTGATAGTAGGCTAATATACCTAATATAGACACTTTCATGTGAAGTGAAGTGAATTATAACACTTATATGAGACTTTACATTTTTTGCGGCTCCAGACAGATTAGTTTTTTGTATATTTTTGGTCCAATATGGCTCTTTCAACATGTTTGGGTTGTTTTAGGGGTTCGTCATTTCATGTCTTCTTGGAGGAGTGCAGAGCGGAGTGAGCGTCAGAAACTAAGGAGAGAAATGATGGACTATGATTGGACATTTGAGGTCATCTGCTGCTGCTATCTTTAGCCCAGAGAGGATATTCAAGTGTCATTGTGAGGGCGTCTTCTTTGAATCCCAACGGACGCTGACCGTGTGATAAATGTTATTACTTAAGAAAACACTGCCATGTCTTTTAACATTCCCCTCAAAGCGTTATGCAAGAAGGACATGTGAGCGTTCCCCTGATTTGATGTCGTATATTACCAAAAAACCCAAGTTGGTGTTGATGAAGTCCCTTCTATTTAGACTGCGAAGAGTCCAAAAGAAGTCCAATTATTAAAGGTGTTTAGTTGCCCAAGTTTGAATAGTCCAATCTCTCTTAACAAGTCCAGAATTAGCCTAGTTTCTGCAGAGAGTGTGTGTGTGTGTGTGTGTGTGTGTGTGTGTGTGTGTGTGGTAATCCACGTAGCCGATGTGAGCTAACATGAGTCTCGGTGCCAGGCAGATCAGTTGCATAGCAACAGGAACTTTGTCAGGGCAGGAAATCTTTCACCAGTGGAATGTGTTAAGTAGAAGAACAGTAGGGGGAATGTAGCAGGGATGTACCAGCCAAACTTTCTACCATGTTGATGTCAAATGGCTGCAAGGAGGATGTATTCACCTTCATGTGCATCAATCATACTGTATCTGCTCAGAAAAGGGTGAGCGTTAATCAAAACATGCACCCCTACATATCCGGTCCACCGCATAATTTCACAAAACCCAAAAACCAGTGAAGTTTTAGCTACGGACTATGAGAGACCGGGCTTTCTGCCCCGCTGCTCCCTGTCTGTGGAACGCTCTCCCTGACCACCTGAGGGTACCTCAGACTGCGGATGCTTTTTTAAAAAGGCTTAAAAACCCTTTTTAGACCAGTTGATCTGCCGTTTCTTTTCTTTTTCTTCTATGTCCCACTCTCCCTTGTGGAAGGGGTCCGGTCCGATCCGGTGGCCATGTACTGCTTGCCTGTGTATCGGCTGGGGACATCTCTGCGCTGCTGATCGGCCTCCGCTTGGGATGGTTTCCTGCTGGCTCCGCTGTGAACGGGTCTCTCGCTGCTGTGTTGGATCCGCTTTGGACTGGACTCTCACGACTGTGTTGGATCCATTATAGATTGAACTTTCACAGTATCATATTATACCCGCTCGACATCCATTGCTTTCCTCCTCTCCAAGGTTCTCATAGTCATCATTGTCACCGACGTCCCACTGGGTCATTATTGTCACCGATGTCCCACTGGGTGTGAGTTTTCCTTGCCCTTATGTGGGCCTACCGAGGATGTCGTAGTGGTTTGTGCAGCCCTTTGAGACACTAGTGATTTAGGGCTATATAAGTAAACATTGATTGATTGATTGTTTTTTAAAAGAAAAAAAAAACTATTTTATAGATATGCATGCTGGTTCTAGCTATTGGGCTGTTTCTAGTTTTATATTTTATTTATTTTTATTATCTTTTTATTATTATTATTATTACTATCACTATTTTTTTACACTATGAAGTCCAGTACTGGTTCTAGCTATTGGGCTTTTTCTAGTTTTATATTTTAGTTATTTTTATTATCTTTTTATTATTATCATTATTATTACTATTTTTTTACACTGTGAAGTGTGAAGTGAATGGTATTTATATAGCACTTTTCTCAAGTGACTCAAAGCGCTTTACATTGTGAAACCCAATATCTAAGTACATTTTTTTTTTTAAACCAGTGTGGGTGGCACTGGGAGCAGGTGGCTAAAGTGCCTTGCCCAAGGACACAACGGCAGTCACTAGTCCTAGTCCTAGTCACTGCCGAACCTGCGACCCTGAAGTTGTTGGCACAGCCGCTCTACCAACTCAGCTATACCGCCACACTGTGGCGCTTTGAGGTTGTTTGCTCAACGTAAAGTGCCTTTTTTTTTTTTTACAAATGAAGTCTATTATTATTAAGTTGGCACGTTGTGTAAAAGGTAAATAAAAACAGAATACAATGATTTGCAAATCCTATTGAACCTATATTCAATTTAATAGACTGCAAAGATAAGATACTTAACGTTCGAACTGGAAAACTGTTATTTTTCGCAAATTTTAGCTCATTTGGAATTTGATGCCTACAACATGTTTCCAAAAAGCTGGCACGAGTGGCAAAAAAAACCTGAGAAAGTTGAGGAATGCTCATCAAACGCTTATTTGTGTTTGACAGTGTCCTGTGGTCTGTCGAGTCCGCATTTCAAACTGTTTTTGGAAACTGATATCCTCAAAAGGTTCAGAGAATCTGGAGAAATCACTGCACGTAAGCAATAATATCACGGACCTTTGATTCCTCAGGCGGTACTGCATCGAAAATCGACATCAATGTGTAAAGGATATCACCTCATGGGCTTAGGGACACTTCAGAAAACCACTGTCAGTAACTGCAGTTTGTCGCTACGTCTGTAAGTGCAAGTTAAAACTCTACTATGCAAAGCCAAAGCCATTTATCAACAACACCCACAAACCCTGCCGGCTTTGCTGGGCCCGAGCTCATCTAAGATGGACTAATGCAAAGTGGAAAATTATTCTGTGGTCTGACGAGTCCACATTTCAAATTGTTTTTGGAAACTGTGGAGGAAAAGAGGAAAATAACCATCCGGATTGTTCTAGGCGCTAAGTTCAAAAGCCAGCATCTGTGATGGTATGGGGTGTATTAGTGCCCAAGGCATGGGTAACTTACACATCTGTGAAGGCACCATTAATGCTGAAAGGTACATACAGGTTTTTATATTGGCAAAAGTATTTGGCCATCAAAATAATGAGAATCAGGTGTCCTAATCACTTGGTCCGGCCGCAAGTTCAGAAAATCCAGCACTTAGGCGTGGAGACTGTTTCTACAAACATGGTTGAAAAATGGGCCGCTCTCAGTGATTTCCTGCGTGGAACTGTCATAGGATGCCACCTGTGTAAGAAATCCATTCATTAAATTTCCTTACTCCTAAATATTCCAAAGGCAACTTTGTTGTAAGAAAAGTGAAGAATTTGGGAACAACAGCAACTCAGCCACAAAGTGGTAGACCACATAAACTGACAGAGAGGGGTCAGCAGATGCTGAAGCGCATAGTGCAAAGACTTTTTGCACAGTCAGTTGCTACAGAGCTCCAAACTTCATGTGCTCTTCCAATTAGCCCACGTACAGTACGGAGAGAGCTTCATGGAATGGCTTTCCATGGCCGAGTAGCTGCATCTAAGTCATACATCTCCAAGTCCAATGCAAAGCGTGGGATGCAGTGGTGTAAAGCACGTCGCCAATGGACTCTACAGCAATGGAGTGATGAATCACGCTTTTCCATCTGGCAATCTGATGCACAAGTCTGGGTTTGGAGGTTGCCAGGAGAACGCTACATTTCAGACTGGATTGTGCCGAGTGTGAAATTTAGTGGAGGTGGAATTAGGGTGTGGCTGTGGTTTTTCAGGAGTTTGGTTTGGCACCGGGCTTCACGGTGGCAGAGGGGTTAGTGCGTCTGCCTCACAATACGAAGGTCGTGCAGTCCTGGGTTCAAATCCAGGCTCGGGATCTTTCTGTGTGGAGTTTGCATGTTCTCCCCGTGAATGTGTGGGCTCCCTCCGGGTACTCCGGCTTCCTCCCACTTCCAAAGACATGCACCTGGGGATAGGTTGATTGGCAACACTAAAATTGGCCCTAGTGTGTGAATTTGAGTGTGAATGTTGTCTGTCTATCTGTGTTGGCCCTGCGATGAGGTGGTGACTTGTCCAGAGTGTACCCCGCCTTCCGCCCGATTGTAGCTGAGATAGGCGCCAGCGCCCCCCGCGACCCCGAAAGGGAATAAGCGGTAGAAAATGGATGGATGGATGGATGGTTTGGCACCTTAGTTCCAGTGAAAGGAACTTTGAATGCTCCAGTATACCAAAACATTTTGGACAATTTCATGGGATGGCATTTCAAATTAATGTGAGTAAAGGCAGGTGGCCAAATACTTTTGGCAATATAGTGTATGTTGCCATCCAAGTAACGTTATCATGGACGCCCCTGCTTATTTCAACAAGTCAATGCCAAGCCACGTGTTACAACAGCGTGGCTTCATAGTAAAAGAGTGCGGGTACTAGACTGGCCTGCCTGTAGTCCAGACCTGTCTCCCATTTAAAATGTGTGGCACATTATGAAACCTAAAATACCACAACGGTTGAACAACTTAAGCTGTAAAAAGCTTCAAAAATTGGTCTCCTCCATTCCCAAACGTTTACTGAGTGTTGTTAAAAGGGGAGGCCATGGTAAAAATGCCCCTATGCCAACTTTTTTTTGGAATGTGTGGCTGCCATTAAATTCTAAGTTAATGATTATTTGCAAAAAAAATTATGTTTTGTCAATTGGAACACTAAATATCAGGACTGTGGAATCGAAGGTCACGGACGTGCTGCTTGCGCGCAGTGATTTCAGAATCAGAAGTACTTAATTAATCCCTTTCTCCAGATTCTCTGAACCTTTTGATGATATTACGGACCGTAGATGGTGAAATCCCTAAATTCCTTGCAATAGCTGGTTGAGAAATGTTGTTCTTAAACTGTTGTTCAATTTCTTCACGCATTTGCTCACAAAGTGGTGACACTCGCCCCATCCTTGTTTGTGAATGACTTAGCATTTCATGGAAGCTGCTTTTATACCCAATCATGGCACCCACCTGTTCCCAATTAGCCTGCACACCTGTGGGATGTTCCAAAGAAGTGTTTGATGAGCATTCCTCAACTTTCTCAGTTTTTTTGCCACTTGTGCCAGCTTTTTTGAAACAGGTTGCTGGCATCAAATTCCAAATGAGCTAATATTTGCAAAAAATAACGTTTTCCAATTTGAAAATTAAATATTTTGTCTTTGCAGTCCATTCAATTGAATATAAGTCGGAAAGGATTTGCAAATCATTTTATTCGGTTTTTATTCACCATTTACACAACGTGCCAACTTCATTGGATTTGGGGTTTGTATATCGCGATCTATAATGACTCCTAACAAAACTGTTGTACAACTTTATTTTTTAGTGATACATCAAAGCATGCTGTATTGAAATTAGTTATCTTATTGTTTAAAAAATGGCATTGTTTCAATATTTATATATATTTTTTTTAATTTTCCTTTCTCGGCATAGCCATAAGAAGAGTTTAACTGGAGAAATTTACTTCAAACTGGGAAAACTGGGTCAATTATGTCATGCCCCATAAGCCTGACTTAAATTTTTAGAATTAGTGCACAGCTTGAAAAAAAAAAAATTGCTCCCTATATGTGTGTGTATATATATATATACGTATATATATATATATATATATATATATATATATATATATATATATATATATATATATATATATATATACATATATATATATATAAATATATAAATATATATGTATATACATATATGCATATATATCTATATATCTATATATATATATGTATATATATCTATATATGTATATATATCTATATATGTATATATAGATATATATTAATATATATGTATATATATATATATGTATATATATATCTATATATGTATATATATACATATATATATATATATATATACATATATATGTATATATACGTGTATATATATATGTATATATATATATATATATATATAGATATTTATATATATACGTATATATATATACGTATATATATCTATGTGTATATATATACACTGTATATATATGTATATATATACGTATACATATATATATGCGTAGATATATGCACACTGTATATATATATGTATATATATCTATATATGTATATATAGATATATATACATATATATGTATATATGTATATATATACATATATCTGTATATATATACATATATATACAGATATATGTATACATATGTATATATACCGTATGTATGTATATGTGTGTATATGTATATGTTTATATACATATAAAATTATATACATATGTATATATGTATAGATGTATGTATGTATGTATATATGTATATATGTGTGTGTGTGTATATATTATATATATATGTATGTGTGTGTGTATATATATATGTTTATATATATATATATACAATTATATATGTATATATGTATAGATGTATGTATGTATGTATGTATATATATCTATATGTATATATGTGTGTGTGTGTCTGTGTGTGTATAAATTTATATATATATATATATATATACACACACATATACACATGTATATACACACACACACACACACACACATACACACATATATATACGTATACATATATACATATATTTATGTTATATGTCTGTGTATATGTATATATATACATATATATATATATATACATGCTATATATGTGTGTGTATATATATGTGTGTATATATATGTATGTATATGTGTTTAAATGTGTATATATGTATGTATATATATATACATATATATATATATATATATATAATATATATATATATATATATATATATATATATATATATATATATATAATGTGTGTATCTGTTTGCATTTATTTTATTTTATTTCAGTTTATTATTATTATCATCAATAAATTATTATTTATTTTTTGTTTATTTAATTTATGTATTTCTAGATACTACTTTTTTCAGTTTTTTTTGGGGGGGTGGTATGATGGGGATATAAACAAAAAATATTTGATGCTGGATAAAAAGAAAAAGAAAAAAAAGAAGAGCTTATAGGCGTGTTGCTATCCATCAATATATCATGCAGCAGCTGACATGGCTGTAATCAAAGTTTAAGACACCTCGAGGGACTAATATACGTCGTTATTCATTCTTGGCATTTTAGTAATTTACACTGATTGGCCCGTAGAGGGTGTGGAGGAAATGTGGATCTAGGTGCTCACATGTCACGCTCATTATAGAGTAAACGTGCATTCACATAACTTTTGAGCAGTCATTTTATAATATTTTATAAGAATCTGACAATATCCCCTCAAAGGACAATATTGTAGAAATGAGGACACTTTAGAGCAGTCCGTGTACAGCTTGTCTAGAAGTATAGAGTCACTATCCACTGAAACATGACTGTTTAAATATGGTAACAGAAGTGAGTAGGAAGGTCATGGTGTCGTGGTCTGTAGCTGCATGAGTGCTGCCACCATTGCAGCGGGGGAGCCGTGGTTCATTGCCGCGTTAATAACTCCTGGCCGTTATTTGAGGTTATTTTGTACAAAACTCAAAACAAGTGAAGTTGGCACGTTGTGTAACTTGTAAATAAAAACAGAATACACTGATTTGCAAATCCTTTTCAACTTATATTCAATTGAATAGACTGCAAAGACAAGATATTCAATGTTCCAACTGAGAAACGGGGGCATTTTTATCACTGTGTTACATGGCCTTTTCCTTCAAAACTCAGTAAACGTTTGGGAACTGAGGAGACCAATTTTTGAAGCTTTCCAGGTGGAATTATTTCCCATTCTCGCTTGATGTACAGCTTAAGTTGTTCAACAGTCCAAGGTCTCCGTTGTGGTATTTTAGGCTTCATAATGCGCCACACATTTTCAACGAGAGACAGCTCTGGACTACAGGCAGGCCAGTCTAGTACCCACACTCTTTTACTATGAAGCCACGCTGTTGTAACACGTGGCTTGGCATTGTCCTGCTGAAATAAGCAGGGGCGCCCATGATAACGTTGCTTGGATGGCAACATATGTTGCTCCAAAACCTGTATGTACCTTTCAGTATTAATGGTACCTTTACAAGTGTGTAAGTTACCCATACTTTGGGCACTAATACACCCACATACCATCACAGATGCTGGCTTTTGAACTTTGCGCCTAGAACTATCCGGATGGTTCTTTTCCTCTTTAGTCCGGAGGACACGACGTCCACAGTTTCCAAAACCAATTTAAAATGTGGACTCGTCAGATCACAGAACACTTTTCCACTTTGCATCAGTCCATCTTAGATGAGCTCGGGCTCAGCGCAGCTGGCGACGTTTCTGGGTGTTGTTGATAAATGGCTTTGGCTTTGCATTGTAAAGATTTGACTTGCACTTACAGAAGTACTGACCAACTGTATTTACTGACAGTGGTTTTCTGAAGTGTTCCTGAGATCAGGTGGTGATATTATTTACACACCGTCGGTTTTTGATGCAGTACCGCATGAGGGATCAAAAGTCACGGGCATTCTATGTTACATGCAGTGATTTCTCCAGATTCTCTGAACCTTTTGATGATATTACGGACCGGAAATGGTGAACTCCCTAAATTCCTTGCAAATAGCTGGTTGAGAAATGTAGTTCTTAAACTATTAGACAATTTGCTCAAGCATTTCTTTACAAAGTGGTGACTCTCGCCGCATCCTTGTTTCTGAATGACTGAGCATTTCATGGAAGCTGCTTATACACCCAATCATGGCACCCACCTGTTCTCAATTAGCCTGTTCCCCTGTGGGATTTTCCAAATAAGTGTTTGATGAGCATCCCTCTTTTTTGCCACTTGTGCCAGCTTTTTTGAAGCATGTTGCAGGCATCATATTCCAAATGAGATAATACTTGCAAAAAAAACAAGTTTTCCAGTTGGAACATTAAATATCTTGTCTTTGCAGTCCATTCAATTGAATAGAGGTTGAAAAGATGTCGCAAATTTTTGTATTTTGTTTTTATTTAGCATTTACACAACGTGCCAACTTCACTGGTTTTGGGTTTTGTACTTGAGTGACTTTTTCCCCGATAGCTGGTGTTAAATGGTCCAAACTATGATGTAACATTACTTTATTTAACTCTCTTGTGTTTTCTTACGTACTTTAACTCGCTCGAGTACGTTTGCTCACTGGATTTTCTATAATTTCCTTTTAGAAAAAAAAAAAACAGACCAGCGTATCCTTTCAGCCAATATTGACTTGGAAGTGACTTGTTCTTGTGGCGTTCCTGTCATTGTGTCTTTTAAACATAAGCGTATACTGAAGCAAATGTTTTTTTTTCGATGATATTCAAGCATTACGTTGTGCACGAAAATAAGTGATGAAAGTGAAAAAAATCTGAAAATAATAATAAAGCCATCCGGGTTTTTATTTCATTTAGTTATGTATCAAAATTGCATTTAGGGTGAACTCTCCCTTTCTGGTCACGGCTTTCTAACAACTGAACTTGATGCATCTGTTTTGTGTCATATTTTAATTAAAATTATATTTGATTGATTTTAATTTGTTTTGAATTAATTTAAAATGTCATTCAATCCATTTTGAATTGAATATAATTAATTTAACATTTAATTAAATGTATTTTAATGTGTATTTAATCCATTAAAAAAAATAGTTTTACTTTGTATTGAATTAATTTAAAATAGCATTTAATATATTTTGAATTGAATCTAATTCATTTAACTTAAATTAAATGTATTTTAATGTGTATTTAATCCAATTAGAATGTGGATTTACTTGATGTTAAATTTGTATTGAATTAATTTAAAATGGCATTTAATCCAGTTTGAGTTGTATCTAATTCATTTAACATGTAGTTTAATATATTTTAATGTGTATTTCATCCATTTAAAAATTGGATTTACTTCATTTTAAATTCGTATTGAATTAATTTAAAATGCCATTTAATCCATTTTGAATTACATCTAATTCATTTAACATTTAATTTAATGTATTTTAACGGCCATCAAGTCAACCCATTTAAAAATTGGATTGACATAATTTTAAATTGCTTGATGAGCTCAGTCCTTCATTTATTTACATCTCTAGAATTATTTGGCACTCGAGTTTCATTCCCTAAAGTACAGTACGAAGGGGATTCATATGGACCAATTTGTTGCGGTTTCCCTGACACGTGGAACGTGACAAAATAAGGGGGTGGGGGGTGCGCATTTCACTCTGGCCGCCAGATGGCAGCAGAGTGTTGAGTATCTCGGAATGCCATTTGTGGCAATTCCAGCTGTGTTGCTAACTAGAGTGGTGCTTTTCCATCATTTTCAGCAGACTGGATTGCAAAGTGATTAACCTCATTCCTTTCAACCAGGAATGAGGCCAGAAATCCATCCCTTATTGCATATGATTGTGTCATTGTAACCTTTCTGAAAAATATGTATTTTTGAAAGATGTATGCAATGATATTTGAGTTAAGGGGTCAATTTCTTTATATTAACACAGATACGGCTGTATATACGGCGGATACTGCAAATATCCAAAATAGTTTCTCTCGTTTTAATGAAATAACATTAAAAGAATTGTTACAATGTGTAAATGTAATAAAAAAAACAACATGTTTACTTGACCCACTTCCTGGGGAACTTATCAAGGAGCTCTTTGTATTATTAGGTCCATCAGTGCTAAATATTATAAACGTATCACTTTCCTCGGGCACTGTTCCCCTAGCATTCAAAAAAGCGCTTATTCATCCTCTCCTTAAAAGGCCTAACCTCATGGTAAACTACCGACCGGTGTCTCACCTTCCCTTTATTTCAAAAATCCTCTAAAAAAATTGTTGCGGAGCAGTTAAATGAACACTTAGCGTCTAACAATCTATGTGAAACCTTTCAATCCGGTTTCAGGGCAAATCACTCCACGGAGACAGCCCTCGCAAAAATGACTAATGATCTATTGCTAACGATGGATTCTGAGGCGTCATCTATGTTGCTGCTCCTCGATCTTAGCGCTGCTTTCGATACCGTCGATCATAATATTTTATTAGAGCGTATCAAAACACGAATTAGTATGTCAGACTTAACCCTGTCTTGGTTTAATTCTTATCCTACTGTGCCCACATATGACTTCCTCTCCAAGTCATCATTGTCACTGGCGTCCCACAGGGTGTGAGTTTTCCTTGCCCTTATGTGGGTTCTTCCGAGGATGTCGTAGTGGTTTGTACAGTCCTTTGAGACATTTGTGATTTAGGGCTATATAATTAAACATTGATTGATCGATTGATTGATTGAATATAAAAAAAGTAAAAACCTTAAGACAACCCAGATAAAAGTTAATAGAAGTGACACAGGAATCGATTTTACTTCCTGCTTGGGCTCCCGCAGGCTGTTCTCTCGTACTGTATACAGTAACACTGTGTGCAGTATGCTTAGCTTTAGTGTACACCACATTTTGGATTGTCTTCACTCGTAACTGACGCACTTTGTCTGCCGACTCTGTGTGCGCTTTGACGTCATGTTTGCTGTAGCCTTTCCGTGCTCCAGCCTATGGTATTAGGTGTGTGTTTTTCCACTTTGGTCTACTAAAGCTGGTCCTTAGGTGTTTTCCATCCGAGCCTAGTCTTGAGTTTTCACCAGGAAGCTCCGACTTGCAGAGTGTGAGTAATGTACAGTAGAAATGGAAGACGGCATGAGTGCGACCTCTCGGAGAGGGAGGTCAGACCTTTGGGAGTCCTTTCATTAGCACACACACACACACACACACACACATACTGGTTATCATTTGGAATAGGGACCAAGTTTTTGATCGTGACTTGTGGGGACCACCCTTTCTACAGGTTGTGAAGGCACAACCTGTAGAACATTATTATTGTTCAATTAATAATTGAGACGTCAAAGAAGAATGCTGTTGGTGGAAAGCTGTGGATCGCAGCTGCCTTTAGCACCGAAACACAGCCGGTGTTTCTTTGTTTGTTGTGAAACTTTAACACAGAGCGGTAAAGCGAACATGTGTCTCTACGTCAACCAGCAAGTTTTTGGATGGGAAAATTGAGATATTGAGTCGGATTATGGGACCTCCTCCTGTAGCTGTCAAAAAGGCAGCTGTGATCTTGGCTCCTCGTCTTCTCTCAGAGACACTGGCGTTCACCGCAGCCATCCGACTTTCAGGTATGACTTTGCTATCTCACTAAAATACTATTAATAATAATAATAATGGATTAGATTTATACCGCGCTTTTCTATTGTAAGATACTCAAAGCGCTCACAGAGAAGTGGGAACCCATCATTCATTCACACCTGGTGGTGGTAAGCTACATCTGTAGCCACAGCTGCCCTGGGGTAGACTGACGGAAGCGTGGCTGCCAGTTTGCGCCTACGGCCCCTCCGACCACCACCAGTCATTCATTCATCATTCATTCACCGGTGTGAGCGGCACCGGGGGCAAAGGGTCCTGCCCAAAGACACAACGGCAGCGATCTGGATGTTAATAGGTGGGAAGCGAACCTGAAACCCTCAGGTTTCTGGCACGGCCGCTCTGCCCACTACGCCATGCCGCCCCCTTTATTTAACACAATAAGCAGATAAGGGATTTTCCAGAATTATCCCGGTAAATGTGTCTAATTACATCTGAAACGCACGCACTGCCGCCGCCCGAAGCCTTCACTTTTTTTTTTTTTTTTTTTTTTTTTAGTGCCTCACTCTTACTTTCCTCATCCACGAATCTTTCATCCTCGCTCAAATTAAGGGGAAATCGTCGCTTTCTCGGTCCGAATAGCTCTTGCTGCTGGAGGCTAGGATTATAAACAATGTGAGGATGTGAGGAGCTCCACAACCCGTGACGTCACGCGCACATGGTCTGCTACTTCCGGTAAAGGCAAGGCTTTTTTATTAGCAACCAAAAGTTGCGAACTTTATCGTGGATGTTCTCTACTAAATCCTTTCAGCAAAAATATGGCGAAATGATCAAGTATGACACATAAAATGGACCTGCTATCCCCGTTTAAATAAGAAAATCTAATTTCAGTAGGCCTTTAAATCTCTGGATTGAGGAAGTAATGTGCTGATCATTCTTACCGGAGACCCTGGGGAAAAATACTTAATATGGTTCATGGGGCCAAAATTTCAATAATTTAGCATAATTCACATACATTTGTACGTGACTACTGAGGACCTAAATGACATCACCTGCAGACAAAACACCTTCGTTATGGGGACCAGGTAGAAGTGGATTAACGATAAACGGAAGAAGTGTGAGCAGAGCAGCGAGTGCAGTACCAGCTGAAGCCTGATGAGGGGGCTGCTGTGCAAACGTCTCACACTCAAACTAACCAGTAAACATGTTTTATAGGCCAAAGCTTTAAAAATTATCTTCAGAATGGATCGGACTATGTGACGGTTTGCTGGCATCGTGGTGATGCGGGTGCGTTCT